>NW_024968867.1:0-24244 GCF_019238085.1 Lagopus leucura
GGGGGGTTATGGGGACGGCAGGCAGCATTCAGTGTCTGCAGTGACCCCCACCAGGAACCCAGGGTGACCCTATGTTGGGTTATGGCTGTGGGGCAGCAGGGCTGGGTCCCGGTGCTCCCTATGGGGTCAGTTGGTCCCGGTGCTCCCTATGGGGTCACTTGGCCCCACTGCAGCCCCGGCACGCGCTGTGCGCTGGGAGCAGCCGGGGGAGGACCCAGCGTGCCAGGATCGATGTGTTTCAATAGAGCCGATTGTCTGCGAGGTTTTCTTCTGCCATCTGTAGCTGTGAAACAGATGGGAATGGCTCTTTTGTGCGGCCGGAGGAGCGCTGTGGGTTTTAATGATGGACATCGGAGGCGCGTTGGGATGGAGGCACTGCTGCTCTCCATGCCTGCCCAAGCCGGGGTGCAGCACTGAATGCCCTCCAGCCACACGTTTGTTGACATCTGGGATCTCCATAGGAAGGCGTCAGCCCTCGTTAGTGTTCGCCCTGGTTAGCTGAAGGGCTGAAGGGCAGTGGCGGTGCCTTGGCTCAGCCCTTCGAGGAGCAGGCCCTGGAGCTATGGGTTGGCTCAGAGCCGCCCCACTCCTACCTTCCTGCCCCGCTTCCTTATCTGTGCCATAACCGTGCCCTGCCCTGCAGCGAGCAGCGCTGGGGGGAGCACCCACAGCCCAGCCCCATTGCTGCTCTGTAGGCGAACACCGAGCCTTGGGAACGCTGATCTGTGTGGTTCGGTGTCAGTTTAGGGGCAGCAGAGCTCCTCCTGCCCTTGGCCGTCCCATAGAGCTGTGGGGCTGGCTGGTGGCCATCAGAATGGTGTGTTTGGGCCTGGAATAGCCTCCTGTCCACTGGGCAGCCCTGGGGGGAGGTGGTGAAGGGCAGAACGGGAGCGGAGCTGACACCAACATGGTGGCAGCACAAAGAGCAGGGAAATGGATCCTGATTGCATGGAGATTCCAGCACGGAGAGGGCAGAGCGTGGGGAAGAGGGGCTGATAGGAGTGCTGCGTGTACAGCAGTGTGGGCTCAGCGCTGAGGGCTGCAGTGGGTGCTGAGCTCCTGAGGGTGGGACGTGTTGGATGACCCCAGAGCTTGGCTGTGCGGCCCCCGGCTCCCATGGATCCCATGTTGGGTTCTGCACCTCAGCAGCAATCTCAGACACAGCGATGCGTGGGTCTGGTGAGCGAGCTTTGAGGCAGAACGCTCTGCCTGGCATCCCTGGCATTGCTCAGGTACCGTTTGTGTTCCTCAATGTGCTCAGCAGAGCTCTATTGCAGGGCCTGGTGTGCAGTGAGGGCACGGTGAGGTTGGGGATGTGGGGCTGGCAGCAGCCTGGCCAGCTCTCCCCATGTGCTGCCCGCAGGACCTGCTGCCCATCCTTCTCCCAGAGGGATAAGGGAAGTAAAGTGAGAAGGGAGTGGGAAATAACAGCAATAACAGCACAGCTCCCTCCTGCTGCGTGGCTCAGCCGTCGTCACGGTGAGGACAGAGCAGCAAAGCTGGAAAGACCTTTTTTAATAATAATTTGCCTCGTATTTACCTGTCCAGTTTGTGTGTCAAGGGGAATTGCTGGAGTTTGCAGAGGATGGAGAGCTGGTGGTGGCAACTCGGGTTGGTGGCTGCGCTGTGGCTGAGCTCCGGCCATGTGGATTGTCTTGCTGCCATGCACGAGAATCCCCTATTATCATTCTGCATCGCTCTGAAAAAGGCCCTTTCTGGTAGCAGCAGAACAAGCACGGCATTGTGCCACAGCACTGTGCAAAGTGAGAGCACAGCTCAGGGCTGTGGGAGCTCCGGGAGCAACGCTGCTGCTCTCCGTGCATCGCTGCGCCGTCCCGAATGCTGCCGCTCCTGGGGAGCACTGAGTTAATTGAAACGAAGCTGGTGGCGGCTGCAGGTGGATTTGGAGAGGCTGAGGATGGCCGTGCAGCAGCTTGGTTCAATGGGTCGGGCCTGAGCGCTCCAGGCTGGGTGGGTTGGGGTTGGCTGTGAGCTTAGAGAACAAAAAGGAGGAAACTCGGGCATGCTGCGAGCGCTGAGACACAAAACAGGAAGCCTGGCGGAGGGTTACGCTCTCATAATTTATTGCATGCCTTTCCCTGCTCCTGCTAACGGCCAGGAGAGAAGTTTCAATGCTCTGATGGTTTTGCAGGGCTGAAAAACGCATCCCTTCGGCTCATCCCCTTCAGGGAGAAAACCTCCATCTGTTTTTGACGCAGACGCAGGAGCCGGGGCTTTTCTTCTTCTGACCCCAAAGGCTTTTTGCCCGCTCCTGCTCTCGCATTGCTCCACCTGTTGTCCTTCTGGATGCTTTTAACCCACTGCCGTTTGCCCTCAGGTTCTGCTGCTGCAGTTCTGGAGCTCCAGCAGTGCTGCACTGTGGCTGCGTGTGGTTCTATGGGAGGTGGTTGGTGGTGCAGCCCAGGTTCTGCTCATCTCCAGCCCGAGGTTCTGCTCACCTCCAAGGCTGCCTCCCCTGCTTGGTCTCTGCTGGTGCTCCTGTTGTGCTGCTCTCTCCATCCCTTGCTGTGGTGGATTTCACGTTGCTCTGCAGCTTTTCCATCAGAAGAATGCAGCTGGTTGGAGAGGCTCCTTTCCTTTTAGGCTGAGAAATGTGATCACTTTGTTTCTGGTTACGGGACGATGTCTGTAAGTGTGACCTTGGGGGAGGAGCTGTCACGGGGCTGGAGGTGATCACAGGCAATGAACTGCCAGGTAATGCCTCCAGCAGTGAGGTGGGGAGACGTTTCTGTGGTGTTTGCAGAGGTGCAGGTTGGAAAGCAGAGCAGCAGAAGCAGCGTTCCGGGTGATGGCTGTGAGCGGGTTGGTGCTCCGTGCAAGGAACAGCCTGACAGCCTGGGGATTCGCTGTGTGTGTGCTTGGACGTTGGGTTCCTGGGTGCTGGAGGAGCAGTGCAGCTCAGGTTGTCATCGCTGCCCTCAGCAAGGTGAGGGGAACCACAGGGAGGGTGGAACTCGGCGTTCGACGATTTGAGGTCAGCTGAAGTTGCTTTTGTAAGCAGCGGCATGCGAGGGTTCCTTGTTGTCACCACAGGAAGCTCAGGGTGCTGATGGGGTGCCTTGATGTGCTTTGCCTCGTGATCCCACCCTCAGCTTTTCTTTCTAGGCATCTGTCGGCACTTCATAGAGGCTCCTCGCACGCAGCGAGCTCACGCACTGCAGTGCATTTGGTGCATCTGGTGGTGCACAGGTGTGCAAAAAACAGGTGCTGCATTAACACTCCTTCTCCAGCACGTTACCTGTGCGTGGCATCGCTTCCATTGGTTCCATCTGGGGATGGTTCTGTAGGACCCTGTGTGCAGTGCTGGGCAGGGAGGGGGGGCCGTGCAGGGACTTTGGTGGCGGTGGTCCCCGCAGCTGCTTTGTCGCCATGCCCTCAGCACATCCATTTGCACAAGCAGCCCTTGGCTGTGCTTTAGAGGCTCCTTCACCTTTCTGCACGACTTTATGAGAATAATAAAGCAGAAAAGATCCATTATTTCTCTTCAACACGTGCCACGCTGGTGTGGTGGAGGCGCGCTCTCCTTTGGAACAAGGCAGGTGCTCAGAATAGCAGCAGCTGCCACGGGCCGGGCTGGAGCAGAGTCGGTGAGTTGTGCTGTCAGTCACAGGAGCACGAATCCCATCCCACCTGCGGATGAGCATTCCTGAAATAGCAGAGGGCTGTCAGCATGCAGCAAGCTGCACTGCGCGCATCTCCGCCCCGCGCTCGGAACAGAAGGCAAAGTTGCAATGGTTCAGCTGCACGGAGCAACTGCTCTGCAGCACTGATCGGATGAGGGTCTGCTGCACAGCAGAACCACGCTGCTTTTCCCCTGGGAATGATCCCAAATTGCTGCTTTTGGATTTTAGGGGTGGCAGCTGCCCTGCTGTGTGTCTGCAGGTGTTGCCAGGTCACATTTCTGCAGGCATCCCTGTGCAGCTGGGTGGATCCCCAGCTGGATGCAGGGTTTGCAGCTCCTCCAGCCTCGTGCTTTGTCCTCACTGTCGTCCTGCCCTCCTTGTCCTGCTGGTAGCTGCGTCCACGATGCCTCCCTGCTGGTGTGTGGGGCTGGGAGGCGGGCTCTGCATCCGGCACTGCTGCCAGCATGCTGCGATTCTGAAGTGCATCCAAGCTAAAACTTAATCAAATATAGTGTTTAATTACTCTGAAAGGACGTCTAACCTGTGCGCTGGCACCGGGTTTCGATCTCTTGTTGGCCGTGTGGCTCTGATCCCAGCATGGGGTGGGAGTGGGGGCGCAGACTGCCTGCAGCAGAGCTTGGTGTGCTGCTGTCCTCGTCGCCTGCACCTCCCTGCTGGCACGTGGCTGCTTTGGAGCTGTGCTGGGAGTGAATGGGTCCGCATGGGGCTGCAGCACTGCTCTGCCACGGAGGCTCAGGTGCTCCCAGGGCTCTGACCGTGGGTTTATAGCATCCAGGTGGGTGTAGGGATGCCGCCCAGGTCAGCAGGGAAGCAAGCTGTTGCTTCTGGGGAAGCACTGAGAGCTTTCGATAAAGAAACTGCAAAAGAGCAAAGCGTTGCTCACTTAGCCCTTCCTAAATGTGCTTTTGGAAGGCAGCAGCCCGTTTGTGGTGCAGCGCTGTGTGGGTGCTGCGCTGTGAGCGTGGGGTGAGGAGGTGCAGAGCAGCACCTGGCTGCATTGCATTGCTGTGTGCTTCTTCTGTGCTCCTCTTGGTGCTTGGCAGCTGCTGCACGGCCGTGGCACGCAGGCTGGGGCACTGTGCCTGCTGCTGCTGCTGGAATTCCTAATGCTTTTTTTGCTTTCCTACACTTCAATTTGGCGAGAAACGCCTCTGAGCGCTGCGCTCCTATTCTGGAGAGAGAACAAAATGATAACTGCAAGAGGAGAGCTGCGAGGATGGTGCTGACAGCACCGGGCTTGCCGTTTTCCTTGTGCTCAACCCACAGCCCTGGCAGCAACAGGGGCTGAGGATTGCTGGCCTCACTGCCGGGCCCTGGCTGCAGCAGGGCTGTGGGCAGCTGGAGGTGCTGGTGCTGCGCTCTGGCAGTGCTGCACTGTCCTTAATGGCAGCAGCAGCTCAAAATGCCCGACCGTGCTGTGGGTGAGCTGTGCTGGGAGGCAGCTCTGATGACAAATAGGTGACCGCTCCACTTCTCATCTCCGTGGTTTCCTGCGAAGCCGTGCCCTGTGCAGGGGAAGAGCTGTAACAGGAACAAGCAAACATCCGTGCTTCCTGGTGACTGCGGGCTGGGAACGCGGCGCTGCCTGTAGCTGGGTGCTCACTGATTGGATTCATGACTAGATGTGGGGCGGCTCCTGCCTGTCTGCACTGCCCTACGGCCACCCCTGTCCCCACTGTTAGACCCCCAAGCCCTTCCCTGCACCCTTTGTGCTGTCCCTGTATCACTTGGGGGGCTCTGCTGGGGCTGCCGTGGGCTCCCGCTGCTGCCCGTGCCCCGGGTGGCTGCTGGCACACAGTGGTGACAGTGTTGTGTCACCGTGCATGAAGGGCTGCGGAGCTCAGTGATGGATGTTGGCTGCTGGTTTTATCGGAGGCGTTTCCAGGTGTGCAGGTGGGGGGTGAAGGTTCCTGAGCAAAGGTTCAGCAGTGAATCATGGCTCTGAATAGGAGCTGCTCCCCAGCCCGCTGGTCCCGCTGTCATAAATATCTGTCCACGCACAGAGCTTGGAGAGCTGAGGGTGACATTGGGTGACACCGAGGGTGGATGTGGCTGGGGGCTGAGGAGGGCTGTGCCATGACCCCCCCCCTTTCCCTGACAGCCCGAATTCCACATTACCTTCTGCAGATGTCATCATCTGCCCTTCCACAAGGGGAAGCGAGCACAGCAACTTTCCCAACCCAAAGAGCAACTCTGAGCCTCTCCAGCTCCCCTCTGTCTCGTGCTTCAATTCAGCGTGTGGGCTTTTCAATTTGCTCATTGTGGGGAGGAACAAAGAAACCTAACGCTGCGGATCTGCCTTCCTTCCCCTCTCTTTAGCAAAATCTCTCTTTGTCATTCTTCTTTCTGACTTCCACCAATTGCTCGTGCTGTTCTCTCTCCTTTCTTTTGTTGCAGCCCTTAGAAACGCAGGGCGCATCGGTGTGGCTGCTCCATCCCTTCCCAGCATCCCTGCGTGGCTGAGGAGCACAGGGAACATTTCTCTGCTCTTTGGGTTGCTGTTTCCCTGCATCCCTGTGTGTGTGGGGCCGCCTGGAGCCCCCCCAATCCACCTGCACAGTGCAGCAGGTGCTGTGCCTGCACTCTGCTCCATGTGCACATCCCTTGTGCCCACCAGGGGACAGCCCTGTGTGGCTTTGTGCAGGGCTTGGTGTCACCATGCTGTGTCAATGCTTTCTGTAGTAAAAATGAGAAGCGTGGGGTGTTTCAGCAGGACGCAGCACCAAAGCCTCTCCCTGCAGCAAGGTGTTCATTGGCTGAACTCTCTCCATTTTCCTTTTGTTTCAGGAGAACCGTCCTGAAACGCATCGCCCTCTGGTCGGAGCAGGTGGTGTGAGCACCCTCAGAGCAGGTATGGCTGTGTGCAGCACCACAGACCCCCCCCACGTCCCTTTGTACCCCCGTGAGGTGAGCAGTGCTGCCAGCAGCGCTCAGCCAGCTGACTGCTGTGTGCAGGCAGCTTGCAAGCAGCCAGCATTTGCTCTGCTCCTTGCAAGCCCTGGCACAGGGGGGAGGGATGGAGGGCTGCTCTTCCCCTGCCCTACACCTCTGTTGCTGGTGTCCCTGCCGTGCTACAAAGCGGCAGCACTGAGTGCCTCTGGTGCTTTGCTTTCAGGCGGTGCAGAGCCCCGAGGGGCTTTTAGGGCTGTATGCAGGGCAGAATCTGAGCGCTAGGTGCTATATCATGCACCCTGTGTTGTCTCATATCCTCTCAGCTGTGGAAGGGGAGGATGGTGAAGTCACAGCTTTGGAGGCTGCTGGGTAAGGGGTGCCTTAACCCCAGGCCCGTGCACAGCAGAGCTTGGAGCAGTGAGCGGGGCTGTGTTGCGCTGCTGCGGAGCAGCTGCTCCAAGCTGCAGGCTCTGCTTCTCCCACTGCTTCACCCCACTGCAACCTTTGGGAGGACACTGCTCCTGTTTCATTGCTGGGAACTGAAACAGAAAAGTCTGTTTGTGAAGGTATTTAGATGCTCCGAGCCCTTTGGCTTTCAATAGGAGGCTGTGTCTAAAGTTACCCAAGGTCACCAAGAAAACCGATTTCTGACGCAGCCGTTGTCTGTAAGCTTTTGCATTCCATTCTGTGATTGCCAACATGGTTCCACCACTTAATTTAAGTAAAATAACAGTTTACTCCAGGCCAGGCACTATCTGCTTTACCATTCCAGGTGAAAAATTGAAAGTTCTTGTACTCAGCAGGTTATTAGTTAAAGCTGACTTACCTTGAATGCGGTTCTCAATGCGCCTTCCCTGCTCCGTCTTCAAAGCTCCAAATCAAAGCCGGGCAGCGTTGCTGGTGGTTTCTGCCCCGTGTCTCAGGCAGCAGGGAGTTTCTAAGCCATGCCAGCAGCGTTGCAGTGCTCAGTGTCCCTCACAGCCCTCCGGAGCTGCTCCGCAGAGCTCTCCAAGAGAGGGCAGTGTGTCCCTGGCAGCGCAGCGTCAGCCAGCAGTGAGCTGAGAGCACGAGTCCTTACATCAATGTGAGATGAATAATTGACAGGCACACTTGTTAGCAAACGTGCTGGGAGCTGTGAGTTCTGTTGGCTGTTCCCCAGAATACAGCAGTGCTGCTTCTTGCCTCACTTTCATGAGAAGCATCGCCGTCCGCTCCCCCTGCGTCGCTCTGCCCCACTTCTTGCACTTGGCATCTCCTCCAGAAGGGAGCAGTTTTCTTGGGGTCTGTGTGGAGCTTTGCCTTGAGGATGATCGGATGGAGAGCTGATGTAAAACGTGAGGAAACTGCAGAGAAAAGCAACTGAAAGGGTTGTTCTGTGGTCGTGTGTTGCCCAGGCTGCGGGTGGGAGGTTCTGATGCCAGTTGCCATCCCAAAAGCCAATCTCCAAAGGCCATTCGTGTGCCCTGGGTTCCACCCAGCCCTGCTGTGATGTTGCAGCTCACTGCAACCCCCAGCCCCGCTCTGCTCCATCCAAAGCTGCTTTCATTCCGTTCATTTCTCCTCCATCCCTGATTTTCATGAAGGGCCCTTTATTGGTGACTGATGTCTTGAGGAACTGCCCTATTAATTGCTGCTCCATCAGGAGCTCCTCGTTTCCCAGGGCTCATCAAGGCTCTTCGTTTCCTCGCTAATTGCCTTCAGAAGATAGGGCACTTGTGTAACCCAAAGGCACATTGAGATAACCTCAGAAAGTTGCTCTGACATAAAACCGTATCCCAGGAGAAGCGGCCACATTTCAAACCACGCCATGAGCCTCAATGCACAGCCTGCCTTCCTCCCCTCCATTCTCCCATTTCTCCCTTTTTTGGGCTGCAAATTGCTGGTGTGGCTGCTATCCTTTATCTGCTGCCTAAAAGAAGGAGGAGGTGATTTGGGGGCAAAACAGGATCGCACAGCCCAGAGATGGATCTCCCATAGAAGGGCACTGTTGCTGTGGCACTTTTTAGTTCCATTACTCTCAGTGCGTTATTTAAATGGCATTTTCCAAACAGCTGAAGGGAATCGGTGTCCTAAAATCAAACCAGCCCCACCGAGCCCTGCTGTTCCCATGGGTTGTTCCCCAGAGCCTTGGGAGCACTGCAAGATGGGAGCAGAGCTGCAGCCCCACGTGTTTACTGAGGAATGAGGCTCTCCTTTTCCTTGAAAGAATGAACTCTTGCAGATGGAATGCTGCTGTCTGTCTGTGGGGTTCATTTTCCACTTGTTCCTCTTTTGTTCCAAGGAAAAGCCGAGCTGGAGCAGGGCTTCCTGGCAGCTGCAGGCGAGCGTTTGGCTTGCAGGATGCTTTGCAGTAACCCAGCACTGGTTCTGGGCTGTGTGCTGGAAGGGGGGACAGCTTCCTGTGGCAGGGGAAAGAGAACCTGCATGTCCCCGGGAGGAATGGAGGGGGGGAAACGTGAAACCTGCCCCGCAGGCATTTTGCAGTGGTTGTCTGGGTGCGATTGTTTGGCACTGATTTTTATTTGCCAGCTCCGGGTGTCTGTTTTTGGGAACAGCACGAAGCCAAACCCCTTGGACACGCAGTCCCTGTGTGCTGAGCTGCAAACAGTGTGACGCTGGCACGGCTTGGAGCCCTGCTGCTGGTCGGGCAGCGCGCAGTGTCACCCCATGGGTGGCTGCAGGTTGGCTCAGCCCTGGGCTTGTTTCCCCTGCCAGCCAGCGGCAGCGCGTGGTCGTGCTGGGGAATATCGTGTTCTTCACCTTTGCCCTGGGAGCAGCATGTAAGGAAGCGGGGCAGAGTGTATTCCAGCACGCTGAGGTCAGCCTTGTTTTCCCACTCGGAGCAGGAACAGACCATCCCTGGAGCGGCTCTGCAATCAGGCAGAGGCTGTGCTCTGCACAGAGCCAAAGATGGGGCTGCGCTGTGCAAAGCTGCTGGCTGCCCCTCGTTTGGACCTTCTGGCCAAAGGGCGTGCAGGAGGAAATGCCACCGTGCTCCTGGCGGTGTGTGCAAGGATCCTGCAGGCTGTGCTTTGGGATGGAAGGGGTTTTGGGTGCTGAGCTGGGCACAGCAGCAATGTATATGGCTGCTATGGGCTCTCAGCGAAGCCCTGTGGCTGCACGCAGCTGTTCTCAGCACAGCTCAGCCCATACAGAAGGGCTTTGGGCTGCAGTGGCTCGTCCTGAGCAGGGCCCCGAGTCTTCCCTGCAGCAGGGATGGAGCATCTTTGGCATTTGTCACCTCTCACAAAGCACCAGAGGCACTTTAACAACTGCAGATGCCTGGCGGGGCTGAGCTGCTTGCTATTTAAATCTGCTCGCAATTTAGAAGCAGCAATTTTTTTTTTCGTGCCCTGAAATCCCCCGGCGGTGGGGGGGGGGTGGGGGGGGGGAGGCTGAGCTCTGGTTTGGTGCAGCTGTGATTTACGGGGGCAAGTTCCCCTTCAGCAATTAGCAGGAGGCAGCGGGATGCTGGGAAAGCAGTGCTTGCTCCTTTTCCTGATGAAGCACAAAAGGAGAGAAGTGCATTTGGTGATGGGTCCCTCCAGCCTGTTCTTCCTCACTCCTCCTATGGAGGACCCTGAGGACAGGATGTTTTCCCTACTCCTGGTGCCCTTCAGCACCGTGCATGCTTTCTGCCCTCCCTTATACTTTATTTTGGGAGAAGCTGACCAAACCCCCTGAATTTCAGCCCTTCCTGTGAGCTGGCATTGGGCACAACAGCAGGGTCCCAGCGTTGGCATTCACCATTTGGGTCTGAGGGCACGTGGGCTGCTCCCTGTGTTTAGCTAGCAGCGTAGGGGGCCCAGACCCCGACCCCCATCCCTCTGCCCTTTGCTCTCTGGAGCCCTCAGCCCTCCTTGATGTCCTGCCCTGTTCAGAGCGACGCTTTCCCTTCTGCTCATGCAGGGTGGCATTGGGGGCTCCAGCGAGATGTTGGTGAGAGCTGCTGTCCTCCAAAACCAAACCGAAACCGAATAACCCCTATTTGGCAAGAGGGCTTTTCCTCATCCTTGGATTTACTGAAATCCAAAGGCGATGGAGCAGAAGGGGCCGGGCAGCGCGTGGCCCGAAGCCCAGCGGACGGCGAGTGACGTTGGTTTTGTTTCTTAAGAAATCTGTTTGTGCTCAGAGCTCGAGCAGAGCCGCTGTCAGCTCCGTGTTCCTGGCAGCCGGCCGCATTGAGCAACGCCTTCCTGGCAGCAGGGGGGGCCGTGCTGCTCCTCGTGGGGATCCGGACCCTCCCCCAAACTCCCCCCTCTTGCAGCCATTTGGGGCTTTTGTGTTCTTTTGCTTAAAACCCCAGCTGGCTTCTGCAGCAGCCCTGCTCTGTGCTGCCTGCATTCCTGCCTGCTGCTTTGGCCGTGCTGGCTGAGCACAGCTCTGCAGAGCTCTGTGTGTTCCGTAAGGATTATTAAATCATCCCTTCCAGCCGTCCCCATACAAACAAGTCAGCGCTGAAACATTATCTGCAAGCGCTGACTAACGAGTCCTGTAATTAGTCATCTCCAGTTAATGAAGGAGCGCGGTGATTAAAGCCTCATGACTTTTCTATAGAAGAAATGAGTTAAATACCAGTTGCGCTGCATCAGGTTGCCCGGAGCTCACTGTGAGCTCAGAGCAGTGGGAAGGTTTGGGGTTGCTCTGTCTGTTCTGTTGTTGTTCTTCCACCAATGCAATATTAAGGCTTGGTTTAAGCTGGAACTGACCTCGCTGGCTGGCTGTGCTGCTCTGACACTGCATAGAACAAAATAATTGAGGTGTTTAGCAGCAGAGCATGGGGCTGCAGTGTGTGAACACGATGTTGTTTTCATCACCTCTGTCTTTACAGAGCTGCATTGGCCTCAGTGCTTCCCGTGCAGCCCTGATCCCCGTGCAGCCCTGATCCTCATGCATCAGCAGGCAGCCCCATCTTTCAGCCCCGCGTGGGAAATGCAGCGGGTTTCAGCATGAGATGCTGAAGCAGAGAGCAGCAGGTCTGCCCCACAGCTCTGCTGTCCTGGAGGTGGGTTTTGGGCCAAGGGTGCTGTGCGTTGGAGCAGAGGAGCCTCGCAGTGCCCAGGACGGGGTTGGAGGGGCAGAGCGGGGCTCTGTGCAGCTCTGGATCTGCGCACCCAGCAGGTGAGGTGCCGAGCACACGGTGCTGCAGCTCCCAAACCCCGCTCTGTGGTTCTGCATGCAGTGATGCTGCCTGAGCTGCAGAGGGCTCTGCTGGGCCGCCTAAGACTCGCGTGGCTCCCGACTCAAAAGCCAGGCAACTGCATCCTCCTGCAAGTATTAACGAACCCACGGGCGTGCTAATGAAGCAGCACGGTAATAAAGCAGCGTGCTGCCGCTCGGACTGCAGATGCTGCTGCCGGGTGGTGCTGGGGGCACAGACCCCACGGGTGACCCACAGCTTGGGGGGTGGCACGGAGCAGCCCCCACTGTGGGCACTGCTGCTGCCCGGGGGCCGTGCCCTGCGCTCCCACCGCAGTCTAGACAGCTGACAGGCAGGATTCCTCTCCTGTTAGGTAAGCAGCACGGAGACGCCCAGTATGCAGATTCCCAGCCGTCGTGTCCCTGTGTAACATTCCTCAAACTGCCTAAATAAGGTGCTGTTTCATAGTGAAAAATCACAGCGAGGCTTGCGGGCAGCTCTGTGTCGCCCTGAGAGCTGTCCCCGTGTGCCCCCTCTTTGGGCACAGAGCTCCCAGTGGGGCTGTCCTGGCTCCAGGAGGGCCGTGGCAGCGCAGACACCTGGGCTGCCAGAAGCACGAAACCGCAGCCGTGATTCACAGCCCCTCTGCACAGAGCGAGGGCGGTGGAATGGATGGGAGCTGATGGAAGCTGCTGGCTCCTCGCTGCCCTTAGGTCAGAGCCTCTCGCTTGCTGTACTACACAAGCAGCAATTTCTGAGCAATTAGTATGCTTTATAATGTGGTTTGGTAACTTGCACCTGCTCTCCTGCCCCCAGCCTGGAGCTGCTCCGTTGCTTCGGAGCACGTGGTGCGACCCGAAAGGGGCCAGGGGTGAGCTGGGATGGTGTTGGGTCAGCGCCTGCTGCGTGGCACAGCACTCAGTGCTCTTCTCAGGAAAGCACAGGGAAGTTTCCTGGCCTTGGCTGTGCGGTGCAGCACGTGGCTTTCTGGGAAGCAGCCGAACGCTCGGTGCAGAGCTTGGTAAACACCACGTGGGCTGCTGGGGGGTGATGGAAACACAGGCAGGGGGGGTCAGCTTCCCTCAGGGTGGCCCTACAGCTGACACTGCTGGTATCTCTGTGCGCCAACAGCTGCCGGCTTTGGTAACGTTTTGATTGCTCCTCTTTCTGAGGAAGGAAGGGACTGTGCCTTTGGAACATTGCACCACCCCTCCTGTTGCACTGAGCTGGCTTTATTTGGGGGTGCAGTGTTGGAGCTGTGGTGCCCACGGAGCTGCAGTTGGGGGCCCTGTGTCCCTGCAGCCCCCCCAGCCCTGCGCCCATGTGTGCACACTGCAGTCCCTGCACGGCCATCTCATGGCGCAGGGTCCCGACTCCCACACCCTGGGTGCCTTGGGGGCTCAAACAGAGCTCTGTCTGCAGATCCCTTGGGCTCCCAGACACCTTTACGGGTTGCACACGCCATCCCAGCCCTCTGGTATTTCAAACCTAGCTCCTGCTTAGGAAAACAAAAGGGATATTGGCAACTGTCAGTTGCTCCTTTCTGTAACTCACTGGAATCCCCAAATACCATTGGGCTGAGTAAAGGCAGCTGCCATCTGACAGCTGGCTATTTCAGTTGAAATCCGAAAGGAAAGTTGCTTTTTTAAGCCCTGGTGGCAGCTGTCAGCAGAGCAATCCCTGCTGGGGTGTTTCCTCCTCACACCTGAGCTGTTCTTTCCATCCTTTCTGCCTTCCTGCCAGCACTGCCTGGCTGTGTGAGGTGGGAATGTTGCAGACGTGCCTGGAAGGGATGGGATGCTCGGTGATTTGTTTGAGGGCTGCACTTCCAACCCTCAGGCACATCCCTGTTGCTGGGGCTTGGGGCAGCCATGGGAGGAGGAGGTAAACCCAGAGCCCCCGAACGTGGACTGCCAGCATCCCGTGGGAGCTCCCATTGAGCACTGCCATAATCAATGATGAAATGGCATCGATTCTCAGCGTTGAGAGCTCTGACCATGAAGGCTGAACCCGGTTCCATCATCTGTGCTCAGAGCTTCCCAAACCCCAGCCTTCTCAGATTCGCCCTTTCCTTGCTTCCTCTGCAGCGATGCTCCGCATCCACAGCCGCTCCTTGCAGCAGCTCTCAGCCCTGTTGGGTGTTCATACAGCCCCCAGCCTGGGGATGGGCTCAGCTCTGCACCACTTACCTGCTAAGAATAACTCCGTAGAGCATCTGCAACACAGCCCAGGCAGCCCTGGTAGCACGGGGACGGGCAGCAGCATGCACATTTCCTTATAAAGCATTGCTACGGCTGCAGCACGCTGCCAGGAGCTCCTCTGCTTTTCCTTTCCCCGTTGCAATTCCCCCCCCTCCTGGCAGCACTGCTCAGCACAAGGCTGGGGCATTGCTGGAAGCCCTGCAGGGTGTGTGCCAGCACTGCAGGGGTGTGCCCCATTTTTAATCCCATTTCAGCCACCCCAGAAACAAAAGGAAATGATATTGGAGCGTGTCCCGAGCAACACTCGCTGCCCTTTCTCGTTGGTTTCAGTATGAGAAGGATGTGAGTCATGCAAACTGCTTTTACAGGCTCTGCTTCTGCAAACCAGTTCTGCTTCTCGCCGTTCCACTCTTTAGGGGAAGAGTGAAAGGTTTGGTAGGACGGCTGCCTGTAACCCACAGCACTCCTGAGCCCCATCAGGAATCTGCCCTGCTGATGGGGGCCGTGGTCTGGCTCTGGGCTGGGTGCTGCTGGCACGACTGCAGCACAAGTTGCTCCTCTTTTGTTGTAAAACCTTCACTTCAGCAAAAAAAAAAGAGTTGCTCAGTCTGCAAACACATTGTGTTGGCTACTGAGATAAGCTCAGACCTTTGGATTGTCCAGAGCAGAGTTTTGCCAGCAGCCCTCACTGCGTGATGGCGAGCGGTGCATCTCACCACGGCTTTGATGGCTCTTTTAATGCTTGCAAATGATCTCAACCCTTCCAGTGGGGTCAGAGGAGATCTTGCAACAGGTGATCCGCAGAGGAATAATGGTGAACTTTGCATTGTGCAAAGGGTTGCACTCTGGGCTGGCTGCTGGCCTTGTGCAAGCACAGTTATCAGCGGCACCCAGGGTCTGGCTGTGTCACGCTGTGTGTGTGCCTGGGGCAATGCTGAGCTCTGCAGAGCCTTTGCAGGAGGGCTGTGCTGAGCTCCCCGTGGGGTTGGTTTGTTCCCCAGCTCTGTGCTCGTGGTCGGAATAAAGCAAAGTGCCAACACACGCAGCCCCCTTCCTCCCCTCCCACCTCCTTGAAGCTCTCTTCTAGGAACCGAGTTTCTGCAGCGTGTGCAGAACTGCGTGCTGCCTTTTGCAATCAGGCACAGCCATCGTGGTGCAGGCAGCCACGGGGGGGAAGGGAGGGGGGAACTGAGGCAGGCACTGTGCATGACTTATAGCATAATTGAGAGGGTCCCAATTCAATATGGCTGGGGAAAAAATAAAAAGATCTGGGGCAAAGAGTCCCTGCGGTGTGCAGGCGGCTTCCTTCGGCCTCAGAGGTTCTCAGCACTGCTGTGACATCACAGTGTCCCTGTCCTGTCCCCATCTCCTCCTTTCCTTGCTCTCCCTGATGGCGTCAGCATGAGCTGTGTGCCATGCAGGTAGGAGCATGGAAGCACTCTCCTGCTGCTGCTGCTGCTGCTGGAGCACCTCGTGTTTTCCTACACACGCACACAGTTCAGTTTCGGGCTCAGTCTGGGTGCTGCTCTTGGTTCTGCAATTAGTTCACAGCCTTTTGTTTTCATTGGCCTTGGGGAAGTGACCTCTCCTTTCCCACAGCCTTTCCCAGCTGTGCTCCCACGCTGCTGCTTGGGGAGCCCCACGCAGAGCCCCAACCTGGGCTGGATGGTGCCCATGGGCTGCACACCGGCGCTGTGCTGCTCGACCAGTGGTAGACCAATATTTAACCAACAGTTGGCCAACAGCTGACCGTGAGCCAGCAGTGTGCTCTGGTGGCCCAGAAAGCTGATGGTTTCCCAAAGAGGGGCCAGCAGGGCAGGGAGGTGCTTCCCAGCTCTGCTCTGCAACGGGGAGAACACAGCCAGAACACTGCGCCCAGTGCGGGGCTCCCCTGTTCCAGGCAGTCTGGGAAGTGCTGGGAGTGGGGGTCTGGAGCTCCTCCTGGGGGGGCTGGGAGCCCCAGGGCTGTGCAGCTGGAAGGCTGAGGGGGATCTGTGCAGCTGCTGCAGGGGACAGCTTGTGGGGGGGGGGGTGGGACTGGGAGAGCTCCAGAGTTCTGTTCTGATCCCTGCTTTCTGTTGGTCTGTGATTCTGTTTGCTCTTGGCTGGCTGGGCCATGCTCTCAGGGCTGTGTGAGTCACGTTGCAGAGGGAGCACAGCTTCTGTCTGGCCGTCTGTCTGCCTGTCTGTCTGTGTCTGTCGGGCCCAGCATCCACCCATTCCCTTCCCACGACGCGCGGGAGGCGCTGAGCTCGGTGCATCCCTGTGGTTCAGTGACTCAGGGAGCACTCAGCCCCAGCAGCCAGGACACCCCAAACCCCAGCACGGTGCTGAAGGCAGCCCCTCCCTGCCAGGGGGCTGAGATTAACAGAGGTACAGACACTGCTGTCCCAAGGGTGGGCTGCTAAGCCGTGCTCTGGGCACCCAGTCCCTCCGTGCCCTGCAGGTGACACCGCTGCTGCTGCAAGGACAGCCCCGTGCACCCAAAGCCTGGGCTCTGGGAAGCACAAAAGGGCTCACAGCAAACACAAATGCTGTTTACTGGTTTCCAAACAGAGCACAGCAATGACTCAGAGCTGTGGCCGCTGTTGGGGCTGAGCTGAGTGCCAGCACTGGGCAGCAATTCCTCCTCGGCCCATCGCTGCCACACGGCTGAGTGCAAAGAGTTGGGGCTGCAGCTCTGCCGCTGCTGTTTGCCACGCTTGGCTCTCAGTGTGGGCGATGCTGGGTGGGATCCCCCCCCCTCAGCACGTTGCCATGTGTCCTCGCTGCGGGGGGGCTCAGCCCTCAGCTTCCTGTGGGAGAAGGGACTGCAAGGAGGAAGGGGGGGGGATGCAGCAGCACGTGGGCTGTTTGCTTGTGGTAATGAGTTCCCCACGTGGGAGGGGAGGCCCTCAGTTCTGGGGGAGCTCCATTTGCCGTGGCCGTGTAATATTGTGGGTTTTAAGTGCCCCATTTTGGTGCCAGGACATCCCAAAGTGTTTGATCCGAGTTTGGCAGCGTGGGAGCCCTTCGTCTTTGCAGCAGAAGTCGTTGGGTTGAATGCGTTATCGAGGTGAACTCTGATGAGCTGAGTCCCGAGAGCCACCTCTACCACCCGTGCAGATCTCAGCTCTGCACACATTTGCATCTGCCCTGCAAGGCTTCTCCTGGCTGTGGGTCGGTTGGGTCGTGCAGAACCCCACTGTGCTTTGGGGCAGCTGGGACCTTTCGGGGCGCTCTGATCCCAGCACCAACCAAGCGTGGGGATGCAGAGCACAGCTTAGCAGCCCACCCTTGGGACAGCAGTGTCTGTACCTCTGTTAATCTCAGCCTCCTGGCTGATGGAGCACCGAAACCCCTCCAGGTTTGATGCGATGCACCGATGGCAGCCCGTCCCAACAGCACCTGCAGCTTTTGGGCTCCCTGAGCTCGGGGCCCTTTCCTCACCCATGCAGGGCCAGGTGAGGGCTGAGCACTGCTCCCCTCTGCTGCTGTGCAGCAGCACCCAGTGAGCACCAGCCCTGGGAGCACCGTGCTGTTTCCTCCTCCTGGAGGCACCGTGGGCTGTGCCAAGGCGCTGGGGGCTGGTGTGGGGTGCAGGGCTGCAGTTTCCCACACCAGGAGTTAAGCAGGGCATCCAGACAGAGCTCTGCTGACGTTCAGCAGGCGCTCAGTGCTGGGGGTTGTTATTTTAGCTGCCTTTGTTCACAGGGTTGCTAATATTCCCAAACGGAGCGTGCTTTTCTCAGCAGCATCTGCGCCATGCAGCTGACTCATGTGCTCTATGAGTGAGGATGACAAATGGCAGCGGGGACAGGCAGCTCTGCGGGGCCGTGCTGGGGGGGGGGCTGTGGCCTTTTGCTGCCAAAGGAACCCGTTGGGGTTTTCCTGGGGGCTGAGGGAAGGTGAGCATCCAGGAGGAGCGTGGGGAGCTCAGTGCTCTCAGCTCCTGGGGCTCGAGGAGCATCCATGTGTTTGGGGCTGGGAGGGGGTGGCTGCTGTGCTTCTTTGTGTCCATGGGAGGTGTAAAATGAAGCTGCCTGGTTTGGCTTTGAAGTTCCTCTTGGTTTGCAGCAGAACATCCCCATTTTCTCTTAATTTCCGCTACAAAAAGCACTTTTTTTACTCTTCTCTAAGGAGGCTGCTGACTGAAATTGAAGCCCTGGCTTCAAGAAGTGGTACAGCTTTGATCCCTAAATGCAAAAGCTGGGAAGGAGATGGGATTAACGTGATGACTTCTGCAGATAAACATTTGTGAGCTGTGTGTGTGAGCTGAACAGCAATTAGGAGGGCAGAAGCACGTGCCCTTGGGTTGGCTCCCAGCTCGTTAACCTGCAGAGTTCAGCATCCTGCCTAAGGATTCCAGACAGAAGGGTGGGAAACTATCCTGAATCCCTTCCCCTTTCCCCACAGTGAAGGAAGCTCCAGCTCCCAGTGTGGTGAGTGCCCTCCCAGAGGTGTTCCAGCTCTTCCCACAGCCCCGTGGGGCTTCTCCCAGCACTTCCCACTCTGCCTGCAGCTGGGGAGCCCCACACTGGGCACAGTGCTCCAGCTGTGCCCTCCCTACTGCAGAGCAGAGGTGAGGAGCAGCTCCCTGCCCTGCTGGCCCTGCTCTGTGCCGTGACCCCAGGGAACCGTTGGCTTTCTGGGCCACCAGGGTATGCTGCTGGCTCGTGGTCACCCGGTGGTCAGCTGTTGATCCACCAGGACACCACTGACACCACCAGGTCTATCTGCTGCCTCATGGTCACCTCATTGGCCACCAGGACCCCCACGTCCACCTCTGCACAGCTCTCTTCCAGCAGCACAGCCCCCAGCACGTGCTGTTTCCCCCCAGATGTAGGACCCTACACCTGCCCTTGATGAACCCCACCGGCTTCCTCCCCTCTCCATCCCATCCCAACCCCTCTGCAGGGCAGCACACACCCCTGCATGCACATCTCCCTGGCTGCACACCCTGACCCCCCCCTGGCCGTGCTCAGTGCCCTCAGCCCCAGCTCTGCTTTGTGTCGTCAGCAGATGCTTTCCTTTCCTTCATCTCCCCACCACGTGGGTGGCAGTGCTGCGTCACGGCTCTCTGGGTGCTTCCATGAGCTCTCTTTGCTTTCTTCCTTTTCTGTCGTGCACTTATTGCTTTTGTTTTCCAGTGCTGTGGCTGATGATTGTGCAGCCAGGCTGGGCTGGGAGACACCTCTCACCACAAAGCCATGTGTCAGAGGTTTGCCTGTTTGCAATCTGCAAACGAATGCAGAGCCTGCATGCAGCCTTCTGGGTTCGCTTCTCTTTAAGGGATTTGTCTTTATTTCTTGTCCTGTCCTGGTTATTATAAAAACCCACATTTTCCCATACAGCTGCCAGGGATTAGGGGGGCTTGCTTTGTGCCTTAGAAGAGCAAACTGCAGTGTTTACATTTGTGGAGGTTGGCTGAGGTCAGCACTGTGTCATCAGGAGGAGGAGGAGGAGGAAGGTGCCCGTGTGCCCAGGACAAGAGCATGCACAGTGCTGGGGCTCTGCTGTTTCCTCCTGAGCTCGTTTTAGCAGCAGTTCCAATTGAAACCAAAGTGGCTTTGAGCCACCCCAGCAAACCTAGGTGGGCATTTCCACTTCCAGCCTTCCTCCTCTTATCTTTTAGCCCTGGAGACGCCGGGTGGCTGCGACTCAGCTCAGGTTTGTCTTTCAGTGCTCACTGCCCACATCTGCACTGGGGTTGTGCTGCAAAGGAGCACGAATGCAGGGGAGAAGTGATCCTTCTCCACCAGAAAAGCAGTGTGACGAGCTCCAGGTCTGTGTCCTTTGGAGCACAGCTCTCCTGGTGCCAGGCTGGAAGAGGTTAAGTCCTGGGAAGCGAGACCAGGTCTGCTTGGAATGTGAGGAATTGACAATTAGCTCCCTTAGCAAAACAGGGCTGCTGGAAACTGTGCTCCCTGCTTGGTTAAGACCCGTCTCCTTCACCGTCTACATGAGGTCCTGCAGACAGCCAGGAGCCAGCTGCAAAACAAACCCGGAGCGTCGCCTGCCTTCGTGGGCTGTGCTGAGATGGGATGGCAGGGGGCTGCGTGCCATGCGCCCCCCACGTGTCCCCCTGCCATCCCAGCGTTGCCCCCCCACGTATCCCAGCCCCGTGGCCACCGTGTGGTGCTGGGAACGTGGCACCACAGCCCTGCACTGAGCCCAGCTCGTGCGTTCTGCTTCGCATGAAAGCTCTGAGCAGCGTCAGCCCCACGCGCTTCTGCACCCTTTGAAGTGGTGCTGGCTGGGTGCCTCAAAAGCGTTTTCCAGCGGTGGTGGTGGGGGAAAAAACAAAAGAAAGAAAGAAAAAAATCCCATTGTGCTTTACAAATATTTTGGTTTTGTTTTGTCCCTGGTTCTCTCCGATGCTCCACAGCTCTGTGGAAGTTTTGGCTCGCGGTGCTGGGAGTTCAGCCCTGCAGCTGCCCCGTGGTGGGTGATGTGAGCCCCAGATGTGAGCCCCAGATGTGAGCCCCAGATGTGAGCCCCAGGGGGGTGCTGTGTCCCCTAGGTGAGCAATGTGAGCCCCGGGTGGGTGACACATCCTGCAGGTGGGTGATGTGACCCCCAGGTGAGTCCGACGTCCCCCAGATGAGTGACACATCCCCCAGGAGGGCAGCATGTCTTTATCAGTACAGATTTTCTACCAGAACCCATCAGCATTCCACCTTCCAGCCAGGGCTGAGCGATCTGCCAGGCCACGACTTTCCAGTCTCCCCTCTGCTTCCAGCTCTGCACTGTGCATGTGGAGCTGACAGGCAGATCCTTTGGGTGCACTGTGCGTGCTGTGCTGGCTGCTGCTGATATTTGGGGAGCCCCGAGCTGCCCAACAGTGTGAAAACCTGAAAGCCAGCAAGAAGCTGCAGAGTGCAGCCTGTGACCTGGCTGTGCTCCATCTGCAGCATTCGGCACCAAGCTCTGCGTGTCAGTGCTGTGCTGCTCCCCTGTGTGCTCACAGCTGCAGGGCCTGAGCTGACAAAGCTCTCCCACAGCTGACAAAGTCATTCCCAGTTTCCCAGTTCAGCTGCTGGAAGGGAAAGGCTGCGTGGCCCTGCGATGACAGCTCCATGTGCTGCTTCTCCTGCATTGCTGCAGCGGTGACACTGCAGGAAAGCGTTTGCCTCCACCTTCCCTTTGTTTGCAGGTTTGCAGGCAGCTGCAGAAGGAGCTCACAGCTGAGCGATGGGGAAGGAAAGCTGTTGCCTTCATGCAGCGTGGGAATGGAGCAGCGTGGGGCTCTGTGCCCAGGGCTGCCCCCATGGTGCCGGGCTTTGCGCGTGGCCCCGTGCCCAGTGCTGCACATGTGAAGCTGTTGGGTTGTCCCACACGTTGCTCTCTGACCCCTCAGGAGGTGATGGGAAGTGCCAAGGAGGGTCCCACACCCCCAGCATCCCCCTGCCCTGCCCTGTGCCTCAGCCCTGCCCTGCACCTTCCATTTTTAGCCTCTGCTTTGTTCCCAGCCTCAGCCTTTCCAGTGCAGTTCCCAGAGCCCTGAGCTCAGCCCGGAGCTGCGCCAGCACTGCGTGACTCCTTCCTGGAAGAGGCACAAAAGAAAGCTCCCCCCCCCCCCCCCCCCCCCTTCCTCAGCAGATTCCGGGGCCGTGTGGGAGTGCTCCTCATTGCAAACCCTCACATGATGCTGCAGTCATCGCGTCAGCAGAGCTGCACGCCGTGGGGAGAGGGGGGGGGACCAAAGGTTTGTTGGCACTGAGTGGTTTCTCAGCACGGGGATGGAGAGCTGAGCTCCAGCTTTGGGTCTCTCAGCCTTGGTTACCTGCAGGGTGCTTTTGTCCGATGGGGAGGGTGTTGGTTTTGCGTGGTCCCCAATCAGATCCTTCCAACCCTCTGTGCAGGTTTGGGTTCCTGAAGGGCAGCTCTTTGCTCTGCACACCGGGTGCCATCAGCGTGCAACACCAGCAGCAAAGAAAACCCCGTCCTCGTGAGCAGCTGTGAGCCGAGCAGATTCACTGCTGCTGCCTTCCTGTGCCTGCTGCTGGGCAAGTGGTTGTGATGCAAAGGAAGGGTCCAGATCTCACCTGTGAGCTGGGGGCAGCCCTGCTGGGCAGCTGGGTGTTGCAGTGGTGTGCAATGGCTGCACGTGGTGGCAGCCCTCGTTGACCCCCCCAGCAGTGCCAGGGCTGCCTTTGTGCCACGCGGTGACGATGGCTGCTGTGGTTTCGGTGGTGCCTGGCCCCTATTTTTAGCTGCTTTGCAGCGCCCTTTGGGTGCACGCGTGCATAATGGCTGCAGTCAGCGTGGCAAACAAACACAGCTTCTTTTTTGCACCGCACACAAAAGGACGGCGCTCGGGGCGCTGCAGAGGGGCTCCAGCCTCTTCCCCCGCCACACAATGGCCGTGTTGTGCCTGCTGGGGCTGATGTCACCGCACGCTGCTCTTGCAGCACAGCTGGGAGCTGCACGGAGCCAAGCGTGGGCCCTCAGCATGCAGCCTGCATGGCTCCTGGTCGTGGCCCTGGTGCAATGCTGCGCCGCTCGGGGCAGCGGGGCTGTGAGCAGCGTGGGGCTGTTGGGGGGTTTGCACAGATGGGGGCTGAGCTCAGGGCTCTGCAGGGCTGCGAGTCTCATCTGCGGGTCACGGTGAGCCGAGTGCATCAGCACCTCCTGTGCAGTGAAGGGCTGGGAGCTCCCAGCTGCTGCTTTCTGAAGCCGAGCACCAGTGCAGGCCTGCAGCTGGGGCACCAGTGCAGCCCTGCCCCATGCTTGCAGCAGGAGCGTTTTGCAGCGGCGGTGTTTGCAGCAAGAGCGTTTGCAGCAGGAGTGCAGAATGCACCCGAGGCTCTGCTCAGAGCTCAGGTGCTGCCTGCTGCAACAGAAGCAGAGAGCCTGACCTGCTGGGCTCCTGCTTGGGCTGCACAAAGCGTGCAGCCTCGCGTGCGTGTCAGCGGGCTCAGAGCTGAGCTGCGGCGTGCAGCCTGGTGCGTGCAATGCTTGGGTGTCTTTTGCAGCTGCACCCAAGCGTGGCTGAATGCAGAGCTGGGGAGGAAAGGGAAGAAAAACCCAGAGGTGAGCAGAGAGCAGGGGGGTGGCAGTGGGGAGGTGGCACTGAGCTGAGCTGTGAGCACAGGGCGGCTCAACCCCGTCCCGTTGCCGTGCTCCAGGGTGGCTCCAGCTCTGCTGCTCTCACTGAGCTTTGTCCCACGCCACACAAATCAGGAGGTCTGTTAAAGAAGGGGGGGGGAAAAGAAAAAAAGACATAAAAGGGAAAAAAAAAAATGCTGCACTCGGGGAAAAAAATTCAATGGCTCATTCAGCTGTTAAGCTACTGGTGCAGGAAGTGTAAAAGAAAAGTGGAGCCTGCTTTGTTCTGCCCAGACGAGGAGCAAATGCCGTCGCCCTAACAGCCTTCTTCTGTTCCAGAAAAGCATGAGGTCACCTCCAGCGCGGCGCTGGGGGCTGCGATGCACCGCGTTGGGCTGCGTGGCGCCACCCCAGCACCCAGCCTGCACCCACAGCCACCCCGCTTTGCTTCTGAGCCGTTCCCCCCTCGTCCCACCCCCGAGCACCTCCAGGCTGTGCAGTCACTCCGTGCTCTGAGCTCAGCTCAATGCTCTGAGCTGCCGGGACGGCGGGGGGACGCAGAGCTGCATCACCAGCAGGGCGTCCCTTGGGTGCTGCTCTGGGGACGTCCCTGCATCCCAGGCTCTGAGCAGTGCTGATGGCTGGGATGTGCTGCGTTTGCTCACCCTGCTGGGAGCAGCCGCTTGCAGCTATGAGAGGCACGGCAGGAATTCCCAGCGCCGTGGGGTCGCTGTGTGTTCGCCCCCATGCCGCGGTCGCAGGTGGCACCGGGGTCATTGAGCTGCTGCCACCCATCAGCGCTGATGTCCCTGCAGCCCCCTGCCCTGCAGGCCCTGCTCTTCTCAGAGGCGTTTGCCCAATGGCAAATCCACATGGCGGGGCTGAGCTGCAGCACCTCGCAGTGCCACACATCCCCTGTGCTCAGCCCTCGGTTGCCCACCTTTGCGTCTTCCCCCCCCCCCCCCAGCAGCGCGTTTCTCTGTGCCCCACACGAGCGCTGCTGCGAGGAGGGGGGAGCTGGAAGCAGGAGGCGTTCAGCCACCAGCACGACCCCCCACGTGTGGGGTGAGGAGGGGATGCAGCCCCACGCTGTGCCAACCCTGTGCCCGTTGTGCTGCAGGATCCTCAGCGCTGGGCCCGGCGCCGATGGCAGACGATGTCGACCACTAACAACATCGCTCAGGCCCGCAAGCTGGTGGAGCAGCTCCGCATCGAGGCCGGCATCGAGCGCATCAAGGTGAGCACAGGGCCCTGAGAGGAACGGCAGGGACCCCTATGGAGCCCCATAGCACAGGGACCCCCATAGAGGAGGCATC
>NW_024968867.1:24254-25217 GCF_019238085.1 Lagopus leucura
TATGGAGCCCCATAGCACAGGGACCCCCATAGAGGAGGCATCCCCATGGCACATGGGCCCCTATGAGCCCCATAGCACAGGGACCCCCATAGAACAGAGGCTTCTACGGACCCCCATGGAGGGGAACCCCTCATAGCACAGGGATCCCTGTGGACCCCTATGGTGGGGGGACCCCCAGAGCACAGGGATCTCCATGAACCCCCAGTAGCATAGGGATCCCTATGGACCCTCATAGCACAGAGACCCCTATGGAACCCCATAGTGGGGGGGGATCCCCATAGCAGAGGGATCTCTATGGACCCCCATGGAGGGGGGACCCCCAGAGCACAGGGATCCCTATGGAGGGGGGATCTTCATATCACAGGGACCCCTGTGGACCCCCATAGTGAGGGGATCCCCATAGCAGAGGGATCCCTATGGACCCCCATAGAGGGGGGACCCCCAGAGCACAGGGATCCCTGTGAACCCCTGTAGTGGTCTGGACCTGCACTGCAATAGGCACGGCCATAGGGAACGGCCTCTGACAGCCACGCAGCCCCCATCCCTCACATCTGGGGTGGTTTTCTCCTTTCCTTTTTCATCCCTCACCATCGGGACGACCCCTCCAACCCCTCTGCTCACCCTCTCTGCTCCCTTCCAGGTCTCCAAAGCCTCTTCGGAGCTGATGAATTACTGTGAGCAGCATGCCCGGAGCGACCCTCTGCTGGTGGGGGTGCCAGCCTCCGAGAACCCCTTTAAGGACAAAAAGCCCTGCACCATCCTATAGCCACCCCAGCTGCAGTTTGTGCCCCCCAGGCAGGGCCAGGCCGGACCCGCTGGCACCGCGCAGCGCCGAGGGGTAAAGGCCAAACATCGGCTGCTGCGCTTCCATCCGTGGGCGCTGCGGGTTGGGGTGGTGGTGGAGGGTGCTGAGCCGAGGGGGTGAACATTTCCAAGTAACACAAAAGAAATAAAAGGGGGTTG
>NW_024968867.1:25317-25625 GCF_019238085.1 Lagopus leucura
CGGGGTGAAGGGAGCGCGGAGCAGAGCCGTGAGTGTGGGTCTGGGTGTGGGTCTGAGCCCCTCTGTCCACAGCGAAGGCATTGGGGGGGTGCAGCCATGGGGGGGGGGGGGGGGGGTGGGCGCGTGGGTGCATCCCAGCCGGACATAACCCCCCCCCCCCAGCCCTGGCGCTGCCCCCTCTCCCCCCTCTCCCCCCCGTTTCCCCCAACCCCCATCGCTGAGCTCTGACCGCCAGCCCCACTGCTCCAGGTTGTGCCGCGATGGCGCGTTCTCTTTTCGAGGAAGGAATTTCCTCTGTCCTTAATCTC
>NW_024968868.1:0-253 GCF_019238085.1 Lagopus leucura
TCCTAAAAACTATTTCAATATTTAGTTTATGGTTTGACCTACAGAGGCTCCTACCCCAGGAGCTAATAGAGAAGAAAAGAACCTCTGTTCAAAATTCCAAAAGTCAGCGTTTGGGTCGCATTCTTTAGTGAAGGCATGAGCCATACGCTTGTGCCTTCTAGGGTGACGGTGTTGTAATACCATTGACGTAGTGGGGGCTAACAGTGACAATCGACCTAAGGTAAAAGGCGCACCCCTAAAAAAAAAAAAAAAA
>NW_024968868.1:353-3229 GCF_019238085.1 Lagopus leucura
TTTTTTTTTTTTTTTTTTTTTTTTTTTTTTTTTTTTTTTTTGGAAAGCAAAGCGTTTAATGTCCTTTTCATGTAGACTAATAGTGAAAAAGCAGTCTTTCAGATCAATAATGAGAAGGTCCCAGTTATGAGGTATCATACTAGGATTCGGGAGACCAGGTTGTAGCGGTCCCATCCCTTCCATTTGATTGTTAACTGCTCTGAGATCATGTAACAGTCTGAACTTTCCGGATTTCTTTTTTATGACGAAGATGGGGGTATTCCATGGGCTGGTAGACAGTCTTACATGGCCAAGTTCTAGCTGTTCCTGAACTAACTTGTATGCCTGGATTAGGTTTTCCCTTTTCAGGGGCCATTGCTTAACCCAAATCGGAGAGTCCTCTAACCATCTTATTTGGATCGGGAAAACCAAAGCACTGGCCCCTACTAAAAACCCTTCTTGTCATTTGTTAGTCGAAACCCCAGCTGGAAGAGAACGTTTCTTCCTAGCAGACAGGCTACACCAAGTGGAAGTGGTAGAATTGACATCTTCAGTGAGAGGCTGTAGTCATCGATATTAACAGTCAGTAGGGGTGTCTGTCGAGCAATTATCATGCCTCCCACACCAGTAACTGTACCTGAGGCTTCGTAGCATGGCCAGTGCTCGGGATAAGCAGATGAACTGATGATGCTAGAGTCGGCGCCTGTGTCTAGTAGCGCCGAGAGAGAGATCTTTTCCTCTTTGTATAGTATGGTAATGTGCTGCTTGGGTCGCTGGCCTAGTCCCACTGAAAGCAAGACCAACTTATCGGAGGAGCCAAAGCCACTGCTGCCTCTTGGTCGAATCTCTCGAGGGGTAATTCCAATCGTTTGCTGCTGGAGGGGAACGATTTGAGCGAAACGTTGACCCTGTTGAACCGTAATTGGAGGCCAAGGCGTGTATGCCATCACATAAATCTCTCCTTGGTAATCTGCATCAATCACGCCTGGTATGATCAATAATCCCAACATAGACGCAGAGGATCTTCCCAAAATTAGTCCTCCCATAGGTTGGCCTCCAATAACAAGTGGACCCTTGACCCCGGTGGAGAAGCAGGTGGGTCGGTCTGAAGATAGCGTGACAGTTACTGCGGCTGCCAGGTCCAGGCCGAGGCTTCCCCGTGTTGCAGGTTGTAGGACTGCTCCTGTAGTTCCGGATGAGCAGAGGTGGTCGCAATTTGTGTCCTTGTGCGGCGGTCCATTCTCGCGCTGGTCTGGGAGTTTCCCGGATGGCAGGCTTTAGTTCGGTGGGGGCCTTGACCTATTAGAGCACTAGAGCCGGGACCCTGTAAGGGCGCAAGTGCAGCCAGTACCTGACTCTGACAGGCTTGAGCCTGTGCTTTCATACCTTCGCCTAGCTCTTTTATAGCCTGGACTAAGAAAGCCTGTGGTCCAGAGGGTATATTCGCCATTTTTTCTAAAGCTTCCTCAATGGTCCACCCACTGCTAAGATTATTCAGAATTGATTTAGTGGCAGAGTTGCAATTCTGCAGAGCACATTGTTTTAACATGGCACCCTTCATATAGTCAGGCACCCCCGCAGCATCAATAGCTGCAGCTACCCTATCAATAAATGATCCAAAAGCCTCATCCCTTTTCTGCTGAATACCCATGTAAGTGGGGATACCCCCAGGTGCCCTAATATGACTCAGGGCAGACCTTGCACAATTCATAGACTCACGTAATTTCTCAGGTCCTAACATCGCCTGAGCCTCGATTCTAAGAAAATTGCCTAAACCCAGAATCTCATCCAGGGTAATCTGGAAAAGAGGATCTCCTGGCTGGCGCTGAACCAGCACACTTCTTTGGGCTTCATCATGCCAGTGTGCATTAAATAGCAATCGCTGATGTTGGGTTAATATCAACCTGGCTATGCCCCTAATGTCTGTGGGCAATAGTACTTGGGACCCCCAAATGAAATCCAACATCTGTTTCGTCGGCTCCCCTGTTATGCCATACCGACTGACTGTAGCTCTGAGTTGAGACAAAAGCTTCCAATCAAGATTTAGAATCGTTGCCTGCATTCCCCCGGACGCTAATGGCGTATACACTACAGGGAATGCCAATTCTTGCACAGCATTCGCCCCTTCAGCATCCCCCTCCTGCACACATTGGCGCGCCAAATTTGCCCATGCCTCTCTACCTGTTTTTCAAGAGCCTCAGTCAGCTCACCCCCTGCTCCCGGAATAGGCTCTGCCGACTGTACTGGCTCCCTGAGATCTGGCTGGGAGGGCGGCTCCGCTCCTGGAGGGGGAGCTGAAGGATCGATAGCATGAGCTCCGCCGGAGCCAGGAGGAGGAATAGTAATAACATTAACGTCTGGGGGAATGGGTGGCAGCCACTCATACCTCTCATTTCGCTGGTGTGCCGACACAATTTCTTGTGCGGCTCTTTTCTCTGCTCGGCTCTGCAGGAGCGCGTTATGTACCGGCCGCCACAATCTACCTAATTTCTTGGCTACCTTATCCCCGTCCAGGGTGGCTTCCCATAGATGGTCCCCAAACCTCCTCCACTCAGATAATTCGTGAACAGTATGAGGGTTTACAAAAAACCCTTTCTCCTGTCCGTATTGCAAGAGCCCAGGGAGCTCCTTTTTTAGATCTATATCTTTTATCCCTCACTTCTCTAAGAAGCATGTAAAGAGCATATAAGCTGCTTGCCTGTCCATTCTAACCTTTTGCCAGTTGCAGCCTCACAGGGTCAGAAGGGAATTGCCTTCACCTGTGCTCCTCTGGCTGACTCAAGGCTCACCTCAGGTGATTAATCAGAGGTTCAGGCCGTGACTCAGCAGTTCCCATACACCGTCTCGCAAGATACAAGGCACCCAACAGAATCATTTACCCAGGGCCGTGCAGGGAA
>NW_024968869.1:0-1796 GCF_019238085.1 Lagopus leucura
ACATTCTCCACTGGATTACCATCTTTCCAAAAAATTGTTGATCATGGAATCATAGAAACAAAATAAGTAAGGTTGGAAAGCACCACTAAGATCACGTAGACCAACCCCCAACCCATCCCCACCATGCCCACCAAACCATGTCTCTCAGTGCCACATCTATCCTCTTCTTCAACACCACAAGGGAAAGTGAATCCACCACCTCCCTGAGCAGGCTGCTCCAATGTCCAACCACTCTTTCTGGAAAGAATTTTTTCCTAATAAGCAACTTCAATGTAAGCACGCTCACTGCTCTTCATTAGTGCTGAAACTGAAAACGTAGAAGAGCCTCTCTCTCCTTGCAGCCCTCCATGTTTATGTCTCCTCTTGAGATCCCCAATCTGTCTGTGTGTTTTCTCACCTGAGGTACCTTCAGGAGTGCCTTAGTCCCTTGGAAAAAGTGCATCTTCGCACCAACAACCATCCAATTGCAGGTTTTGGTGCAGAACCTACATACACATAGGATATTTTGCAATCTCTGTGGCTGGTATGCCTGAGTATCTCCATGAGTAAAGTATCTTCGCATTGCAATTCCTTTCATTATTATATCGATTTTACAATCAGACTCCAATGAAATAGAAGAAATTAGAGAATCACAGGACAGCTGACACTGAAACAAACCTCTGGAGATCATCTCACTGACCCCAGTATCTGAAGTAATGAAGCATAGTCTTTGGCTGAGCAGATGGCTACATCCCTGTGTCCTTAAGTCACGCTGACACAAAGGGTTTTTAAAGATTTGCTCATTTCCTAATACCATGACCACAACTTCTTGCAAAGAATTACGAGATCAAAATGAAGGTAGTTAACATCATCCTGTTCTGTTGCTCCTCAAGGAGTGTTCCTGTTTGCTTATATCCCAGAACTCTAGCTCTCCATCCTTTTTCTTACTGCAGTATCCCTAAGTCTCAAATGATACAGCTTTGCATATACACCTTGTTGACTTACCCTATTTGAACAATGGATTCTGTGGCACATAGAGATGGGAAAAAGTGAGCCAGGACATTAGAGAAGAAGGATGTGTGAGAAAAGGAGACTTGTAGCACTGCCTGAAAAGATTCTTTCCTGAAAAGCCCTCTGGATGAGAAGTGTGGCACATAGAGATGGGAAAAATTCAGGAGGAACAATTGAGCAGGAGCCTGGAGTCGTTGCTCAACAGGTCAGATGAGACTGCTATATTTCTGTAAAAGGTTTTTCACATTCTGATACATCCCTTTTTGTCCAGCAATATAACCTCATTTATTTAATCACATGAATTTCCCTGAAGTCCTGTTTTCACCAGTGCATCTTGCTAAGAGTAAAAATCACAGGAAAAATGGGAGAAAACGCAGATTTTTCTCTTTAATGAGTACATTTCATGGAATCAGAGAATGGCCTGGGTTGAAAAGTGTCTCAAAAATCATCCAGTTTCAACCCTCCTGCCATGGGCAGGATTGTCAGCCACCAGACCAGGCTGCCCAGAGCCACATCCAGCCTGGCCTTGAATACCTCCAGGGATGGAGCATCCACAGCCTCCTTGGGCAACCTGTTCCAGTGCATCACCACCCTCTGAGTGAAAAAACTTCCCCCTAATATCTAATCTAAACCTCTCCTGTCTTAGTTTTAAAACCATTCCCCTTTGTATCCTATCATTATCCACCCCTGTAAGCAGTTGTAAAAGGGGTCAGAAAGATATGGTGAACTTATGCACCAGGGTCAAAATGAGCAGCTTATGCTGAGGCTCTAAGAACTCCTTAGAAGATCTGGGAGAAAAATAAAAA
>NW_024968869.1:1806-10454 GCF_019238085.1 Lagopus leucura
AACACCAGGACATGTAAGTTCTTCTCTGCAGGCTTGCTCTCAAGGGGTTCTTCCTCTAGTCTGTGTAAATATCTGGGATTGCCCAAGCCACAGAGCAACGCCTTAGGTTCCAATAGGCCCGCTTCTCCAGCCTGTCCAGGTTCCTCTGGATGGTTTCCCTTACCTCGAATGGATCGACAGCACCATTGAGCTTGGTGTTGTCTGCATCCCTCGCCTTTTCCCCGTCCACCGCTGCCACCCTCCATCACAAAGGGCCACCAGATTGATTGGTCAGGCAAGATCCGCCTTTGGTGAAGCCACGCCGGCTGTCTCGGGTCACCTCTTGGTCTCCTGTGTGCCTTCACATGGTGAGCAGGAGGATCTGCTCCATGATCATCCCAGGCACAGAGGTGAGGCTCACCAGCCTCTAGGTCCCCGGGTCATCCTTTCTGCCCTTCTTAAACTTGGAGTCATGTTTCCTTTTTGCCAGTCACCAGGGATTTCACCCAACTGCCATGGTTTCTCAAATCTGATGGAGAGCGGCTCTTGTAAGGCTTCACCTCGGCTCGCTCCATCTAATGCCTGGACCAGGAAGTTATCCTCAACAGGCCCCAGGAATGCCCTGGATTGTCTGCCACCCGCCGTGCCGCTATCCCAGCGGCCATACGTGCGGGTGGTTGAAATCCCCCATCAGGACAAGAGCCTGCAAGCGTGACACTTGCTGCAGCTGAAGCAAGAGGGCCTCATCAAGGAAGGTGCTGAGGAGGACGAAACCCTGTGATCCCAGCGCCTTAGTCTGCCCACATCAGGACAAGCGGAGAAAAAGAAGCTGACAAAGAAATGGGTGGGGGATGGTTGGGTTTATTGTGTTGGACACTTGGGGCTAGAGCCAGCACATGGTACTGGCCCGCGGCTGTTTCCATGCGTCTGCCTTCAGGCGAATTGTGCCGGGGTGCGGATGTTGGCTCCGATCTTAGACCCAGGAGTGCCTTTGTGCCTGGGATGCCCCCCCCCTCGGTTGGAACTGCTTCCATGTCACCTTTTTTGGGCTGATTGTGCGGGGGGTCAGCAGATGTTGGATCGATGTTGCACCCAGGAGTGACAACATGCCTGGATGGACCGCACTGTTGGAACACGGCATCTTCTTTTGGGCTTATGGGAGGTGGTTGTTGGCTTCAATGTTAGACCCGGGAGTCACTTCATGACCGGGAAAGCCTCTGCTGTTGGGGCTTTCTCCTGCAGCCTCTTCTGCACCGGCTGAGGACATATGTGGCTCGTTGTGCCACTGGGGAACGGCTTTGCATGCGGGCCTCCCCTGTCTGCCCGGGCCACTCCGCAGGGTGTGAATGCAGGGGAGCCCTCGAGGACCTCCGCCTTGCCGCTCTGGTGGTGCTGCAGGTTCTGTTCTGAGCAGCTGGAGATGGTGTTCGCCTGCTGCCGCGAGGTCTTCTGGTTGGGCTCTGGGATCCTGGGGCCCGACCTTGCAGCGGGGAGCGGCTTCGTGTGCGGCTTGTTCTCCGCTGCCTGGGACGCCTCCTGCGTGCGGCTGCTGTGGCTGCTGTGGAGGATCCCGATCTGCCCCGTCTGGTGGAGATGCGGGAGCTGCTTTCAGTGGCTGGGGTGGGTGTATGGCTGCTCCCATGCTGTGCTTGGTGCTGCTCCACTGTATCCTGATGGTCAGGACCATGTGAGCAGGTTGTCCCCAGCTCAGTGGTCTGGCAGCTGAGCTGTGGCAGCTGGGACCTGTGTGATGGCTCGGATGCTGCCTGGCTGTCGGGGCTGGAGCAGTTGTGCTCGTGCTCCTGGGGGCTGTGGGATGGCTCCAGGCTGCTCTGCTGGCTGGCAGTGCTGAGTGCCGCGAGCTCCGAGATGGCGGCGGAGGCTGTAAGGGGAGGCGGAAGGTCAGCAGGAGGAACCTGTAGCTCCGGGTAGGGACAGGCTGCCATCCCTCCTGGAGCAGAGAGACTCTGGCAAAGCTGCCCCGAGCACTTGCTGCCAGGCCTTGCCTGGCCCCAGCCCTGTGCCTCGCGACTCATCGCCTCTTACCGGTACCCAGGCCAGCACATCTGTCACAGTCCCACATGTTCATCCTGATGCTTGAGTAGGAGCACTGCCGGTGGGTGCTCTCCACTCCACAGGAGCTGCACAGGATCAGCTGCCAGGGCCTGGGGAAGCAAGGGGGTTGTGGCTTTGAGGACCAAGTGAGCCTAGCCAGGGAGTCCCCGGCACATCTCTGCTGCTCAGTCCTTGCTCCTCCAGCCTGTGCTGAGGCTCCGTGACATCCCCCACGGATCCACAGAGAGCTGCTGCGGTAACTCACCCCTCTTCTTCTGCCAGCTCCCTGCCTCCGTGGTAAAAGCACACGATGGCATCACAGCACCTGTGCCTCTGCATAAGTGTTGCGAATGCACGCTCGTCCTCCCATGCTGGTGTTCTATAAAAGAAGGGAGGGAAAGTGATGAGGCTCCAGCATTGCCAGCACCAGATCCAAGGTTATCCCCTCTCATCCACCCCAACCCCATTTCCAGCTTCTCCATGAAGCTGAGGCACGTGCTCCTGTGACGGCCAAAGGCCAGGACTGCCGAGACACTCGCTGGCAGGCCCAGTGCTCACGCCTTCTCATCTGCATGGTTTGGCAGAAGGACACCAACCTGTCTGGGATTTGGATCCCGAGGATGGACATCTCTATGCAGAAAAGAGCATTGTCTTGACAGACAGGGCAGCGGAAGCACTCCTTGCCATCATTCAAGGCCTGTTGCTGCAGGAGAAGAACAAGCAGAGTGAGCGTGAGCAGTGCCTGGTGCTGCTTAGCACTAAGCGTGCCTGCAGGGTGAGGGGAGGACTCCTACCTGGATGCAGCCCCGGTGGAACCAGGCATGTTTGCAAACCGAGCACGTCAGGGTGTGGTAGGATGCAATGTTCCCCACGGTCTCCTGGCAGATGGCGCAGCGGGTGCCGGTTGCTGAAGCTGTCACTGCTGTCTGTCGAGGGCAGTGCTCAAAGCAGTAGGACCTGGGGGAAGATGGAAGGGATGGGCATGCTGAGAAGTGATGGGTGGAAGGCAGAGGACTGCGAAGGAGCCCCAGGCCCTGTCTCTGGCTCTGGCAGGCTGCTGGGAGCTGTCGCTGCGGGATCCTCCCTGGCTTGGCTGCTGCTGACAGCCCTTACCTGTGCAGCCCAAAGAACTGGGTGATGCACTGCCCGTCCTTGGCACACGGCAGGTGGAAGCTTCGTTCACAGCCGCTCTCTGTGCACGTGATGGCAGCGCCCCTCTCTCCACAAACACAGCATTGCTGGAAAGAGCAGAACAGCCCCATCAGCAGCAGGCTCAGGGCCTCTGCAGCCGGCCCCAGACCTCTGGGCAGGGCACAGGGTGTGGGAATTGCTTGGTCACACTCTACAAAGCCGCCTGGCGGACAGGGCGCATCTCCAATTGCAGGACTTTGTCCTGGAGGCGGTTGGAAAGGCTGCAATTGCTTTCTTTGCGTCCAGGCTAAGCTGGTGTGAGCCTTTCGGGGCACAAATCTGCCCGCTCCGTTCAGGTCCTCACCTTCTGGTTTGCCTGCTTGACCTTGGTTGTGAGGGCAGCATAATCAATGTGCACAGTTCCCTGGTCTGTTGGTGTTTCGTCAAAAGAGATGTTGGCAAAAATCTGTAGGAGAGAAAAGAGCAGGATCTCATGAGGACAGGAAGAAGGGGAGCGTCCCGGCAGGAAGCAGTCAGGATCGCTCGAGGGAACTCACCAAGCAGAACTCGTGGACCCTAAACTCGATCTGGTCAAATATGCGCCCGTAGGTGTCCAGGTCGTAATCGACCCAGCCACACAGCACGCACGCTGCAGAGGAGAGAGCAAATGTGAGCAGCGGTGAGCAGGTGGCGGGGCCAGGTGTCCCTGAGGGCCGTCCCCAGGGTCCTGCTCTGTGCCTGCCGTGCTGGCTGGAGGCGGTGGAGGGGAAGGGGCCACGGCAGGCCCAAGGCAAGGCAGCCACAGCCCAAGATGGGCCCCCTTGCCAAGGAGCAGAGGGGCCCTGCCCCAGGCCTGTCTGGGAGCTCCTGCCTGCCCCTTCCTCCCCTCTCAGCTCTCAGCAGCAGGCACAGCCCCAGCACCCCTCTGCCCAGTGTCGGGAGCGGGGCTCAGGGATGCTGCGCTCTCACCTGGCTCTTGCGAGTCAGACAACTTCCGCTTCCTAGCATACATGATTTGCGTCGACGGTGAGCACTGCGAGAGTCCCTCCTCTCTCCACGCCTCACCAGGCCGCAGTGACTCCCCCTGAGCCCGGCAGCCTTTGCTCTGCTCCAAGCTTCACGCGTCACAATGGCCGCTCTGTGACACCCACTGTGACATCACGGTCACCGCCTCATGGGCGCGGGCCCTTGGCTTCCAAGCAGGAGGGTGGCAGCTCCACCAAAGGTTTCTGGGGGCAACCTTTCATAGAATCATAGAATTGTAGAATCACAAGGTTGGAAAGGACATACAGGCCCATCTAGTCCAACCGTCCTCCCGTCACCATTCGTACCACGAGCCACTAAACCATATCTCGTAGCTCCTCATCCGGACGCCTCCTGAACACTGCCAGGGACGGCGACTCCACCGCCTCCGTGGGCAGCCATTCCAGTGCCTGAACACTGTCGGGGGGCAAAAGTTTTTCCTCATGTCTGATCTTAGCCTCCTCCGGTACAACTTGTGGCCATTTCCTTGGGTCCTGTTTGTTGCCTGGGAGAAGAGGCCAAATTCCTCTTCACAGCCTCCCTTCAGGAAGTTGTAGAGTGCAATGAGGTCTGCCCTGAGCCTCCTCTTCTCCAGACTAAACAATCCCAGCTCCCTCAGCTGCTCCTCCATCTAGTCCAACCATGCTCTCATCACCATTACTACCACGAGCTCAGCTTGGTGTCATCTTCAGACTGACTGACTTTGCACCTCAGCTTTTTCCATGTCTGAGGAAGCCAGGTCTCTGTTCTCGTTTATTAGAGGGGTTACACTCTCCTTGCTCTGTTTGCTCCTGCCTATGTACCTGCATAACCCCTTCTTGCTATTTTTCTCGCCCCTTGCCAATTTCAACTCCATCTTTGTCTTGTGTTTTTTGATCTTATCTCTGAACATGCAGGCAATCTCCGTATATTCTTCCCAGGCTATTTTTTTTGTGATATTTAACTTACAACTTTAGTATTAACGCTTAATTATTTAGTCAAATTAGCTAATTATCTCAAATATATACAGTTCTCTCCATTTGGAACAACTGGTAAAGAATGGTTACTCAGCTAAACTCTTGAACAACTACTTCTTGGAGCAAATAATAGAAATTTTCATATCATACAGACCGTGTTCTCTAACATTCTTGTGTATTAACGACTGATGTTTTTTTATTTTGAGGGAGCTAGATTTATACTCCCTGTCTTCCTTTATTTTTAATACACACTGCTACAAAACTTGTGTATATGTCGGTCACTCTGAGTGTAATCCCTCGTATTTATTTCAATTGTAAGTGCAAGAGACAGAGAGCTCAAGAACAGTATTTTACAGAGCAAATTCTTGGCTACTGTGTTTTAACATAGCCACCACCATTAGCATATGCAACCTCTCTAGCAATGAACAAGAGCCTGTATGCCATGCTTATGAAAATCTGCATCAGCACAGGCTATCTACTCACACTTTTGCCACTACTGAAAGGCACCATGTACCACTTAACTCTGCTCACAGCTGTGGAGACACTGTTTGGTGTCCAGAATAGTTCAACAAGCATTAACGAATGACATTGAGTTCCATTTTTTTTCACATTGATTTCATTACGTTATTTTTTTCATGCACATTTCCATGTCAGATGCTGTTTTGTTAGACTGCTCCTCTTCTGCCATCTATCACATGGTGACAGAATGTGGTGAAATAGTGGTGGGAAGGTTCAACCTCGACTGCCATACCACCAACATCTGCTTCAGACATCGTGGTCCAGCATAATAAAATGGCAAGCATTGCTTTTGGAGCAGCCATCATACATTGTACATGTAAGTAAAAGGCAGAGTCCCTGTTAAATCATCTCCATCTGGGACATCTGGACTCTTTGTGAGTCTGCCACCACTCTGTGGCCCAACTTGGGGAAAGTCATCATGGCGTTCTGTGCTCCTGCTGTGCCTGGAGTCAGTGCTTTCTATTTAGGCTGCCAGTTGCCCAGGGCTGGGTATGCACCTCTCTTAGAGGACATCAGCTCAAATACAAAGACGATAAAATAGACCTTTGGTAAACTGGAAAGCAGTGCAAGAAGAGCTGCATCATTTCAACAGGGACAATGCTAAACCTAATTAGCTTTGCAGAGAAAGGTCAGTTGGAATTAAGTTATGCTTATCTGCCTCACACCAAACAGCACCGATACCTTCACCTTTCCCAAATGCACTCCTCTTACAAAAACAATGGTGTATTCTGCACACTCTCAGATCTATGTTGATGTCTTGTAGATTTTAGGTCATCCACTTTAAGCTCACAGTTTCAAAAAATGTGGGTGGGGTGTTGGAACTAGATGATTGTAAAGGGCCCTTCCAAACTAAACCATTCTATGAGCTATTAATATGATATATATGAGAGAAATTGGTCTCCTAAAGCTAAAACAACTGCCTCTGACCAGGCAGAAAGTACTCACAGAACAGAGGTTTTGGCTTAGGCAAGTATAACTAAATGTAAATCGATGTGATTCCTGGAGTTAACATGTTGACAGAAATGATTCACCAGAACTCTCTGCGTCTTTTGCATTCAGGCATGATACAGAACTTTATTTGACTGGCATTTGTTGACATTTTAGCATAAATTTACACTATCTCAAGTCTGCAAAAGCCAGCAAATCTCATTAAAAAACGATATCGATACACCGTTGTGCCACCTTGTTCAGGATGCAAATTCAGTTTCTCCTTGTTGCCATACCCTGTTGAGCAAACATATGTCATGGCCTATGAAAATGAAACCGGCAGATGTCTAATTGACCCGAATACATTGCCAGCATGTATCAGGATGAGTCAGTAGGTCTTAGAAACCCCGACCAAATTTTCATCAAAACGAATGGGATGAGTAAGTGAATGCAGAGATGAATTACATGATGAAGAAAATGAAGAGAAGTTCTACATCTAGAACCACAAGCAATTAATTTAAATACAATTTTCTCTTCTCAGAGCTCCAGAAATCTTTATTTGGTTGTGTGGCAGAGAAAGAATGGAAACAGAGCCATTTAAGAAGCAATCCAGATGGACACATCCCAGCAAAGGACAAGAAAGGGTTTTTTTTTCCTCTGGAGGGAATGGTCCTAGTTAAGCAGAAGGCACTGAGGAGACCCCTGTCTTGAAATGAAGCTCTGAGCCAGCAAGCTTCTACATCCTGCAGGACAGAAGCACCCTGCTCCTAATGAGCTGTTTGCACTTGAGTGAGAGCCAGCTCAAGACATAACTCAAATGTGGTTGTCAGGCTTCGGCTTTCTCTTCACACCTCCCAGTACGAATGTGTCCTCCCCGCCCAGAGACATTTGAATGCAGTTGTAGCTGGAATATGTATTAAAACATTTGTAAAAATTGACACAATATCAAACGTAGAAAAACTTATTATGCCACCATGTGAACGAGGAATAGGATCCTTTCTATGTGTACAGAGATGAGTGAAGGCATGAGTGATGAGTGAAGGAATATCTTCTATTGCATCCTCGGGACTCAGGCAAGGGAGCACTGCTCAGTGTTTGCCCAGTGCTTTTCTATTTTCCAACCAGGCACCAACGGCCTCCACAACAATCATAGGAGCCTGATACAATTCATATCCCTCAGAGCTGAGCAAGCTGAGATATGTGGCAAAACTGTGAGAGCAACAGTTCACACACTATAAGGGTGGATGTTGTGGTTGTCACGAAAGGTGGATGTTGTGGTTGTCACTTGTGCAGGCATCTGCTCTTCCACAAAACATTCACAGCAACTGAGCAAAAAACAAGGATATTACAAATGATGAGTTTGAGCACATGGACCAGACCATAAGGGAGACCTTATTGCTCTCTTCCAATATCTGAAAGGTGCTTACAGTGAGAGCGGGGTTGGTCTCTTCTCACTGGTGACAGGTGACAGGATGAGGGGAAATGGTCTTAAGTTGCGCCAGGGTAAGTTTAGGTTGAGTCATTGTCATGGTTCTATGTTTTTGTTTTTGTTTTTTGTTTTTGGATTTCAGTATTCCACATCAAAACATCATGTAGTGTACGGGGCATTAAAGTGTCACTGCCCCAATTCCAAGTACCTATCCCTGTACATTACAGCAGTCACGGGATCTGGCCCTTCTGGGTGGGGGGGGCGCTCTCTTGCTGCCTTGCAGTGGGTGCTGGAGGTGCTTTCCTAGCCGTTCCAAGCTTTTCAGGTTTGAATCGGTCCCGGGAACTCTCTCTCTCTCATCTTGTCTGATTTATTAATCTCAATTGCAATTAAATTGTATCTATTGTGTTATCTTGTATTCCGATATTATAGTAGAATAAGTTTTCCTCCATAGATTGTTGCCGCTGCTCTTTTCCTCCCTTCCTTCCTTCCTTCCCATTTTTGTGGGACTGGGGTGGGGGGGGAGGGCAGAGGCCTGTCGCCCCTGTCACGGACATAGATTGATCTGGTCAACTCCGTGACACATTCTCCACTGGATTACCATCTTTCCAAAAAATTGTTGATCATGG
>NW_024968870.1:0-1901 GCF_019238085.1 Lagopus leucura
GAATGTGTCATTTTCAGTTCTAATTATGACATTTTACTCTGTACGCCATTACGATACCGAGAAGGGCATTTTGGCTGGCATGCGTTCCCATGCCGGTTCGAATTCAGCGTACCACGGTCCCTCCGAAGGGGGGTTTTCTCTGCGCAGTGCTGGAAGGATTCCTCTCCTTTTTTTTTAATGTGCTCCCTGGGAGCACTGCTACTACTGTCGCTCCAAGAAAGCCCAGCTGCCTATTTAGAGAAAGTGCTCCCTTCCACTCTTCGTCACGGAACGCGGAAGTGGAACAACGGAGAAGCACACTGCAAGGAACTGTCGCTCGCAGGAGAGGCACGGACACCGCATTCCGAGCCAGGCGCAGTGCGTCCTGCATGTACGTACGCCGGGCGAAGTCAAAAGCGCTCCTTTCCGATGCGCGGAGCAGAGCCGGCGAGTCAGCGAAAAGCAACCGCTGGCAGTGGCTCTTCCGCGGCGAGCGAACAAGACGGGACCGCGGCTGAGCGCTGGAAGCGGCAACCGGGGACAAGCGCGATTTCTCGGGCAGCGAGTGCAAACGCTCCGGAGCGATTCAGCGCGAATGCCGGTTTCCAGCCGGGTGAGCGAAGTCGTGCCATTCTTTAACCCGGAACGTGAGGCATCTCCTGCCCTGTATTTCTGGCAGAGCTAAATCTGGTAAAATCTCTTCAGGCTAAAAGACTGATCTCAAGATAGAAAGAAAACTTGAAGTGAAATGATGCTAATCTGAGGATATGAAATAAATATCTGCGTATATCTCCATGCTTGTGATTAGATTCTATGTCCATCATTACCTGCTAGTCAAATGAGCCTTCGAATGTTCTAATGGAAACGTTGCCTTGCTGCATAAGGTAGGGAGTTAAATCGTTCTAGCCAGATTTACCACAGATGCATTGAAATCCATCTCTTTCGGAAACATTTTAAGGACATAAACAAGCGTTTTATATATCCAGAGCAAATTCAACAGAGAAACTCACTGAGGCAGAGCAAACTAGTTTCTTGCAGTGAACAATATTGCAGTGTCGCAGTATGGGTTTTGAATTCTATTTCGGTGAAGGAACTCCAGGAAACAAAAACACATTCATAATAAGCTTCCGCCTGCAATAATGGAAGTCTTGAAATTCTTGATTTTAGTGTGCAAAGCAAGTGAACAGATCTTCTTTTATTCTGTAAACTAGAGGGTTTTCTTTTTGTTTTGTTCTGTTTTAATTAAGGCTGCCAATTATGTAGAGGAGAAAGTCACTAAGAACACTAATGAATGAGAGAAAAAAAACAACACTGGCATTTACTGTCAATGCAGTTCCTACTTCGATATTGATGGTAAAAGAAAGTGTATGATTTCCTAAGTCCTCTTATAAACTTTCCCGATCCTCATTTTTTTGTAGAAAGCATTTGATCCTTAGTTTGCCCTTTCTCAGCAAAAGCCAATGTGGTTTTCAAAAAAACAAATGTCTTCAAATCCATATGCTCACCCAGTCTCATACTTCTGTGAGCCTACTGCCGGTGTATCCTGTCAATGATGAAGTGAGTTACTGTCTGGTGATTAAAAAATTCGCAATATTCTCAAGTAGTCAGAATATTATGGCTGCTACTCATCTGAACAGCGTTTCTTTATGGTAAGCAGAGTAATGGGACGCAGAAGTAAAACGGAAGTTTTAGAACTAGAGAAATTTCACCATACGAATACTGTTCGTACCTAGCAATTCCATAATATCCTATCTTCATCATAGGTAGGAATGTTGAGCTTTTCTTTTACTCTGTGTTGAGTAAAAGTGCATTTTACGTGTATTAAACAGATGTTAATCTGCTCATCAGACTTTTCTAAATAGAATACACAGTATGCTAAAACCTGAGATCAGACAGTTTTGCTTCAATTTCCTGGTTTAAAA
>NW_024968871.1:0-1182 GCF_019238085.1 Lagopus leucura
ACTTTTTCTTGTACTGGTCACATAAAGCTAGAATTAGCATGTAGTCTTGACCTCAGTCTTAGAATACTGATAGTATTAATGTAAACATGACTGAAATTGTATTGTTGCTCTTGTAAAGTCTCCAGTCTGCCCTGGTCTAGAAGACATTTGAAGGAAGGGAGGGCCAGGTAACTAAAATTTCTGCAGTGAGAGGATAGGCTGGGAAAATATGCAGGAAAACTTGTCTTGCATGTCTGCAGTGTAGGCTGCAGGGAGCTCTGGGCTTCATGAGCAGGTTTCAGGTTGGATTTTAGGAACAAAACATAGAGTGGTGAGGCACTGGCATAGACTGCCAGGGAGGTGGTGGAGTCAGCGTCCCTGGAAGCGTTGAAGAAATGTGGAGATGTGACACTGAGGGACATGGCCAGTGGTACAGTGGGGGTGGGTTTGGGTTGGACTTGGGGATCTTAGAGGTCTTTTCCAGCCCTAATAATTCTATGGCCTTAGAGAGGGTTAGAGCAGGAGCCTGGCTGCCCTCTGAGGAAGGCAGTGCTTGGGCAACTCCAGGCCCGTTCCATCAGTGCTCTGTGGCAGCCCAAACTGAATGTGTGTCTGAGCCCTCATCAAAATAATGGGCTGCAGACACCTATCTTTCATTATGAGAGTTTAAGAACTATGGGGAGGCAGCTGGAGAAGCTGGAGAAAGGTCTGTGTTCAGAAAAGAGTCAAACATGGTGTTTGTGCTGACCTGCTTTCCAAGTTTTTGCTCTGAATTTGTGTTTAAATGAGACCAACTCTTGTGTTTAAGTAGGAGCAGAAATCAATGAGGGAAGCCAAACACAAAAGAATATATCTTTAGCAATTTTAGTTCGTAATGAGAGTACCATAATGCAGCAGTAAGGTCAAATTCAGAGAGCTGGCTTTAATACAGAAGAACGAGTCTAGCACCGTGCCAGCAAGTTCTAGTGTGGCTGAACTGTGCACCATGGCATATCGTAAATGTGCATGCAGAAACATTTTCCTCTCAGAAAATATGTGCTATGCAAAAAGTACCTTTCAACAAATGCAGTCAAAGTGAAATAAACCAATTGGCAAAGCACTAACTTTTTTTTTTTTAAAAAAAAAAAAAAAAGCTAAAAATGTGTGATTGGCTTCTGTAATGATCAGGTCTTAATTTGAAAGAGGTAAATGATTTGTGACGGC
>NW_024968872.1:0-866 GCF_019238085.1 Lagopus leucura
GCCAGTGGATACTGGGAGCACTGGGATATGGCGGCTGATACTGGGACAAACTGGGATGCAGCGATGCGTACTGGGATAAACTGGGAGCACTGGGGGGCTGGGGCGGCGCCTCCCCCTCTCCGTGGCCCCGCCCATCGGGGGGGGAGGGGGCGTGGTCTATCAGAGCGACGCCCCTTAAAGGGCCCGCGCTCTGCAGGAGCGGCTGCAGTGAGCCCTGTGTCCCCACGCGTTGGTGACCCCACATATCGGTGTCCCCACATCCCATATGTCCCCACATGTCCCCATGCCCCACACCCCGGCGTCCCCATATGTCCCTATATGTCCCCATACCCCCATATATGATGCCTCACAGCCCGACGTCCCCATATGCCCCCATATGTCCCCACATGTCCCCATATAGGGTGCCCCACACCCCGGCGTCCCCATATGTCCCTATATGTCCCCATAGCCCCATATAGGGTGCCCCACAGCCCGACGTCCCCATATGTCCCCATATGTCCCCATATATGGTGCCACACACCCCAGTGTCCCCATCTGTCCCCATATGTCCCCATATCCCCATATAGGGTGCCCCACAGCCCGACGTCCCCATATGTCCCCATATGTCCCCATATGTGGTGCCACACACCCCAGTGTCCCCATCTGTCCCCATATGTCCCCATATCCCCATATATGGTGCCCCACACTACGGTGTCCCCAGATGTCCCCACATGTCCCCACATGTCCCCATATCACCATGTATGGGTTCCCCACACATCCGTGTCCCCATATGTCCCCATATGTCCCCACATGTCCCCATATAAGCTATCCCACACCCCAGTGTCCCCATCTGTCCCCATATGTCCCCATATGTCCCCACATGTCCC
>NW_024968872.1:966-1420 GCF_019238085.1 Lagopus leucura
CCCCATATAGGGTGCCCCACACCCCAGTGTCCCCATATGTCCCCATATGTCCCCATATATGGTGCCACACACCCCAGTGTCCCCATATGTCCCCATATGTCCCCACATGTCCCATATAGGGTGCCCCACAGCCCGACGTCCCCATATGTCCCCATATGTCCCCATATATGGTGCCACACACCCCAGTGTCCCCATATGTCCCCATATGTCCCCATATAAGCTATCGCACACCCCAGTGTCCCCATCTGTCCCCATATGTCCCCATATCCCCATATATGGTGCCCCACACTACGGTGTCCCCAGATGTCCCCAGATGTCCCCACATGTCCCCATATCACCATGTATGGGTTCCCCACACATCCGTGTCCCCATATGTCCCCATATGTCCCCACATGTCCCCATATAAGCTATCCCACACCCCAGTGTCCCCATCTGTCCCCATATGTCCCCATAT
>NW_024968873.1:0-1987 GCF_019238085.1 Lagopus leucura
TTCAGGTTTCTGTGCTGGAAAACCTGACCTTGAAAGATTAGGCGTACTGCCAGTGTTCTGGGATATTTGTAAACTTTGAGCACTACTTAGTCTGGGTAGTGCCTTTTTTTCTTTTTTTTCTCCTCCTCTTGTTAGCTTCAATTCATTAACCCCTTTTTAGCAGGCACCACCGATGAACCCACTCGTTATCGTGGGGGCACTGTGTAAAGGATTTAAAGCAATGGTGTTACTCACAACCTACTGGCCAATAATCCATTTCACACTTACGTGTTTTGGAATTGCATCCGTATATAGCTACCTAAGGGCACTGATGGAGACACCTATGTTTTACCTACTTGCAATGTGGTATGATTTGAATTTTGACATTTACATCCCAGAAGGAATGGCTAATTTCACAAACAACTACATCCCAAATGGAATAGCTAATTTTACAAAAAACACGATGTTCAGACCAGTCTCCAGGTTTTCTTCTCGGTTTATCAAACGTTTTTCGAATCTTGAATTAGTACTCATGTTGTTGTTTGCGTCATCAATTCTCCTGAATGTACTCCAACGCATTCATAATAAGGAGTCTCCTCCAAAACTAGAGAATGATGACTGGCAGGGAATATGGAGAGGTTTAGGAAAGGTCTTAGAAGCATGGGGACCCGCAGTGTCATGGGATTTTACTCTTGAACACCTGTGGGATCCTGAGAAACTAAGCCAGTATTTGACTCAGGGACTATGCGGCTTACATAAATCTAAGGAGGTACAACTTATTTGGGGTTTGGCTTGTGCTTACCGTGCCCTATATAATACCATTCTGGAGAGAGAGAGTTTCCGAGCTGAGGTTCAAGCCAAAGGGGAAAATCCCCAAGTCAAATCTAATCAATCACAGGAGACACCGGTAACAATACCGGTTGCTCCTGTGGAGGGCAAGAAATGGAAATGAGTGTCTTCGCGTCTTGAACGAAAAAGAGAAGAAGAGGAGGAGGAGGAGGAAGATCCAGGCGAGGGGCCCTCCTCAGAACCACCACCATCGCGAAAGGCAAAAGCGAAAACTAAGAGACATGCAGAAGAGAGTGATGAAGAGGAAGTCTCTATTACTACTCGCTGGCCTCTAAAGATGACTGAAATCCAAGGTTCAAGAAAGGAGTTTACACGGCGCCCGAATGAAACTCTTGTTTCCTGGTTGGTTCGCTGTTGGGACAGTGGGGCCCATAGCTTGTCTCTGGATGGTAATGAAGCTCGCCAACTGGGTGCCATTGCCAGAGATCCAGCTATTGATAGAGGAATTAGTCGATGTTCGGATGAGGCTGCCTCCCTCTGGGAACGAGTGTTAATAGCCGTGAAGGAAAAGTATCCCTTCAAAAATGGGATACAGTGGAAAAGGGTATCCAGTATTTGAGGGAAATAGGCATGGTGGAAATGCTGTATGACCCTAACTTTGTTCCTAACCACCCACAACAAAACCGCGACCCTGAAAAGGTGAGGACGACACCTGAGATATGGCAGAAAATCGTGACAACAGCACCGGACAAATATGCCGCTACACTAACGTCAGCATGTGACAGATACCAAGAACAACAGAGAACGCCCTTAGTTTATGAATTAATTGTTACGCTCCAAAACTACGAACAATTGCTGTCCCCAATTCATGCTGCTGTTGCTGCTATATCAAAAATGACGGAGCAAGTGTCTCAACTGATTAACCGTGACAAACCTGTAGCAGTATCAGAACCGCTTGATGAAGATCAGGATAATCAAAAGAGTCTAATGAAGGAGATGAAGGAGGTGAAGGAGACGGTGAAATTTTTGCGAGCCCACCTAACTAAAGACGATGAACCTTCCTTCTCACGTGCACCATCAAAGATCTCAGCTGTTAGAAGCAAACGCTCTCCGGCTCAAGTAAGGGGTAATACACTGCGAATTGCCTTATGGTATTACCTACGTGACCATGTAGAAGGCATGGGGAAGTGGCACGGTCAACCTACTCCTGTACTACGAG
>NW_024968874.1:0-791 GCF_019238085.1 Lagopus leucura
CCCCCCCACCCCCCCCGCTGCCCGTCTCTATGATCCCGCGGCCGCGGACCCTCACCCCGCTCCTTCCGCCTCTCCCGCGCACTTCCGCAAACGCTGTGACGTCACTCGGGCGGGGCGGTCACGTGACGAGAAGCGGAGCGCTCTGAGTCGTAGCGGTGAGACGCCACTTCCCTTCCGGGTCACCGAGAGGGGTGGATAGAGCGGCACTTCCGGTCACACAGCTCCCCTCCCCTTCCTCATCCCTCCCCCCTTGCGGCGTGGGGGACCGATGATGAGTTGAGGGCAAATGGGGAACTGGGATATACTGGGGGTAACTGGGATATACTGGGAAGGACATCGTTGGGACACAGTGGGATGCAGCGGGACATAATGGGAAGGTCACTGGGACGCACTGGGAGGAACTGGGATATATAATGGAGAGGCTATTGGGACCTACTGGGATATACTGGGATATACTGGGAAGGACATACTGGGGGTAACTGGGATATATACTGGGATATACTGGGAGAACTGGGATACGCTGGAGTGTACACTGGGTTCTATATTAGGATATGTACTGGGATATAATGGGAAGGTCACTGGGATATTCTGGGGGAACTAGGATATACTGGGAGGCACTGGGATATACTGGGAGCATACTGGGAGCACTGGGATAGGGAACTGGGTATACTGGGAGCCTTCGTGGGATATATATACTGGGAGCACTGGGACTGGAACTGGGCATACTGGGTGCCTTCAGAGTTGGAACTGGGCATACTGGGAGCACTGGGACAGGGACTGGGCATACTGGG
>NW_024968874.1:801-1592 GCF_019238085.1 Lagopus leucura
CCCCCCCACCCCCCCCGCTGCCCGTCTCTATGATCCCGCGGCCGCGGACCCTCACCCCGCTCCTTCCGCCTCTCCCGCGCACTTCCGCAAACGCTGTGACGTCACTCGGGCGGGGCGGTCACGTGACGAGAAGCGGAGCGCTCTGAGTCGTAGCGGTGAGACGCCACTTCCCTTCCGGGTCACCGAGAGGGGTGGATAGAGCGGCACTTCCGGTCACACAGCTCCCCTCCCCTTCCTCATCCCTCCCCCCTTGCGGCGTGGGGGACCGATGATGAGTTGAGGGCAAATGGGGAACTGGGATATACTGGGGGTAACTGGGATATACTGGGAAGGACATCGTTGGGACACAGTGGGATGCAGCGGGACATAATGGGAAGGTCACTGGGACGCACTGGGAGGAACTGGGATATATAATGGAGAGGCTATTGGGACCTACTGGGATATACTGGGATATACTGGGAAGGACATACTGGGGGTAACTGGGATATATACTGGGATATACTGGGAGAACTGGGATACGCTGGAGTGTACACTGGGTTCTATATTAGGATATGTACTGGGATATAATGGGAAGGTCACTGGGATATTCTGGGGGAACTAGGATATACTGGGAGGCACTGGGATATACTGGGAGCATACTGGGAGCACTGGGATAGGGAACTGGGTATACTGGGAGCCTTCGTGGGATATATATACTGGGAGCACTGGGACTGGAACTGGGCATACTGGGTGCCTTCAGAGTTGGAACTGGGCATACTGGGAGCACTGGGACAGGGACTGGGCATACTGGG
>NW_024968875.1:0-271 GCF_019238085.1 Lagopus leucura
GGAGGGGGCAGAGTTGACCTTTGACCTCTTGAGCTCTGACCCCAACCCTGACCTCTGACCCCAAAGCCCTGGCGCCATACCCAACTTCTGACCCCAAAGCCTTGACCCCATACCCGATCTCTGACCCCAACCCTGACCCTTGACCTCCAACCCCTGACCCCAAACCCAACCCTGAGACCCCCAGACCCCCAACCCGACCCCCACACCCAACCCTGAGACCCCCAGACCCCATCCTGACCCCCTAACCTGACCCTTGACCTCCAACCCCTGA
>NW_024968875.1:371-754 GCF_019238085.1 Lagopus leucura
TCTCCTTCAGCCTCTCCTCTCCGCTTTTGGCCGCTCCCGCCGGGCTCAGACCCGTTCCCGTTCCGCTTCCGGTGCCGTTTCCGTTTCCGTTTCCGGCAGACGCTACCGGTGAAGGCCCAGCGGTTGGTCCCGGAACGGCGGAGGGAGCGGGAGCGGCCATCGTGAGGGAGAAGGGCCGCTTCCGGCCGCGCTGAGCCCACTTCCGGTTCCTTTGACTGAACTTCCGGCGCTTGCTAGTGACGTCACCGCGCGCGGGGAGGGGAGCGGGGAAAGGGGCGGCGCTGCGGTGACGTCACGGCGGGAGGGGTTGAAATGGGGGGAAAACGGGGAGAAAAAGGGAAAATCGGGGGAAAACGAGGGGAAATGCGGGGAAATGAGGGAGA
>NW_024968875.1:854-1201 GCF_019238085.1 Lagopus leucura
CAGGAAAATGAGGCAAAATGGGGGAAATTAAACGGGGAGAAAAAGGAAATGAGGCGAAATGGGCGGCGGTGGTGAGAAATGAGCCAAAGGAGGAGGGGATTTTTGGGTTGGAATCGGCCTTTATTGGGTCAGGCTGCTGTAAATGTCCCCGCGGCCGCCTCGAAGCTCCTGATAGGTCGGCTCCAGCTCGGGGGGGCGGGGCTTATCCGCAGGGGCTTTTTTGAGGAGAGTGGGCGTGGTTACGATGAGGCCACGCCCACCCTCTCTGTGTCCACGCCCAGTTCCTCATTAGCATACCCCCAAAGCCATTGGCCACGCCCATCTCACCTCAAAGCAACCGCGTGACC
>NW_024968876.1:0-5263 GCF_019238085.1 Lagopus leucura
GCTGGAACAGCTGCCCAGAGAGGCTGTGATGCCCCATCCATCCGTGGAGGTGTTGGAGGCCAGGTTGAATGGGGCCCTGGGCAGCCTGGGCTGTGAAATGTGGAGGTTGGTGGCCCTGCATGTGGCAGGGGTTGGAGATTTGTGATCCTTGAGGTCCCTTCCAACCCTGGCCATTCTGTGATTCTGTTTTGGCGATTCCAACCTGCTGCCACCCCCCATGGCTGCGCTGGGGGCTGGGGCTGCTCATGCCTGCAACTCTGATGGCAGTGGTTTGGGGTCTGCAGGGACTGTGGGCTCTGTACACGTGCAGTGTGGCTGCAGCAGTTGGTTTGATCTGGGGAAATCCCAGATAAACTTTTCTTTGGGTGTTTTCAGAGCGTTTTGCTGTATTTCTGTTCCAGGCTCTTTTTACCTGCTGATTTCAGCATTTACACATACAATGAGACAGGATCGTTGCGCTCTGATTCACCCTATATCAAGGTAATCTCAGCTAGCTTCTCTCCGTTGGCAGTTTGCAGGGTGGCCTTCCTGCTCAGTGCTTTCAGACTTGTCTCTCCTTATTACAGGAGAGTGGAGTTTCCCTCCTTTCTCCACTTTTTGGCATCCTAAACCATGCAGGGGTGGAACAGAAAGCTGTCCATGCAGATACGCAACCAGAGCCATCGTTGGGGAGGTCTGGGATGTGCTGAGGGTTCCCTTTGCTTTGCTGTAGGGCGACTGCTACTACCGTGGCCACATCGAGGGCATTCCTGGCTCAGCAGTGACCCTCAGCACATGCATGGGGCTCAGGTATGGAGCGCAGTGCTGCTGTGCTCAGTGCTGCCCGGCGCTGCTCACAGACTGACGCTGTGCCCCCTGCAGGGGCCTGCTGCAATTCCACAATGCCAGCTACGGGATCGAGCCGCTGGGCTCCTCGCCCTCCTTCCAGCACGTGGTTTATCCCGTGAGCAGTGGGGCTGCAGTTGAGGCTCTGCTCCCTCACGGCCACCTTGGGGTCAGCAGGGATGCGCTGGCGGCTGACGGCAGCTCTGACACAGCACAACCAGCTCTGAAAGTGAGTGCTGTCATTGGGACTGACCCAGCACCAATATCTCCGGGTCTGTCGGAGCTCAGCACCCATTACATCTCAATTACATGGATAGATTAATTAACAGTGACCAGCTTTTTTTCTCCTCCAGCTACTGTCAAAGCACCGCAGAGAGGTGTTGCTCCATGTGGTTCTGGAAAAGAGTTTGGTAAGCCTGGCGCAGCCCGACTCCAGGCTGTGGTTGTCCTCTGCATTCTTGCAGAGCTTTGCAGTGGTCCCACATCTCTCTGTGCCCCCCCGTGGCCATCAGCCCATCACAGCATGGCCAATAGCCACCGTGCATCCCTGTGTTCCAGTACAGGCACCTGGGGGACGACCAATACATTGTGTCACAGAAGGTGGTTCAGCTCATCAGCTTCCTCAACAGCGTGAGTTTCACCTGTGCTCTGCGTGCTGCAGTGGGGAGTTCTGCTGGTTGGGTTCAGCTCGGCGCTGCTCGGCTTTGTCTCACGTTTGCTTTCAACCGTGTTGTGCTGGGATTACTCCCAGTCCCTAAAATCGCTTTGGTGCCGTGTTGTCCTATAACGAAACGCTCCACTGAGGGGCGGTGGTGCTCCGTGCGCAGAACGGCAGCGGGCTTTTCCCTGCCCGACATGAGGGTCATCTCTGTCGTTGTGCATCCAGATGTTCAGCTCCCTGAATGTAACCGTGACGTTGTCCTCTATGGAGGTCTGGAGGTTGAGGAACAAAATTCAGACCACGGGGGCTGGAGAAGTGGTGCTGCTGCGCTTCTTGGATTGGAAGAGGGGCAGCGCAATCCTGCGGCACTACGTAGTGCCCTACCTGCTGATGTAAGAAAGCCACTGCCTTAGCAGTGAGCTGCTAAACCTTTGTGCTTTGGATCATTGGGCATTGCACAGAGTTGCTGTGTTCCAGGTACCGGGACCAGGCTGACTTTGTGGGTGCGACCTCTCCGGGGATGCTGTGCCGCAGTGATGCATCTGGTGCTGTGGCCGTGGTATGGAGCTGTGCTATGGGGCTGTGGTATGGGGTCGTGCTATGGGGCTGTGCTGAATGGGGGGATGTGGCCAGGCCGTATCACAGCCAACAGCACTGCTCTCCTGCAGCTGCAGCGCGCCGTGACTCTGGAATCGTTCTCCGTCGTCCTGGCGCAGCTGCTGGGGCGCAGCCTGGGCATGGGGTTTGATGATGGCCGGAGCTGCCGCTGCCCCACACACACCTGTGTCATGGAATCGAGAGCACTGTGAGTGCCCGGGGGTCCCTGTGTTACAGATACGCCCAGCAGAGGGCTCTGCTGCAGATGTGGTGGTGGCGGTGGTGCAGGGATACCTGCTTGGGAAGGGAGGAAGGATAAATAGGGATTCACTTTTGAAAATCAAAGCTTTATTTCTGAGAGCAAGAAATTCCTGAACGCTGCCCAATCCCCATCAGAATCACAGAATGGCCCGGGTTGGAAGGGAGCTCAAGGATCGCGGAGCTCCAACCCCCTGCCGCACGCAGGGCCACCAACCTCCCCATTTAACACCAGCCCAGGCTGCCCAGGGCCCCATCCAACCTGGCCTTGAACACCTACAGGGATGGACGGGGCATCACAGCCTCTCTGGACAGCTGTTCCAGCACCTCACTGCTCTCATGGCAAAGAACTTCCCCCTGACATCCAACCTCAATCTTCCCTCCCTCAACTTCAAACCATTTCCCCTTGTCCTGCTGTCATCTCCCCTTTCCAAGAGTTGATTCCCTTCCTGTTTGTAGGCTCCCTTTAGGTACTGCAGGCTGCACTGAAGTCACCCCGCAGCCTTCAGCGCTGCACGGCAGTGGCGGTGCCAGCAAAAACGGCTCATCCTTTCTTTCAGACACATCAGTGGGACAAAGGCCTTCAGCAGCTGCAGCACTGCAGACCTGGAGCAGTTCCTGAGGCGCGATGCAGGGCGCTGCCTCCTGCACAGCCCTCAACTGCGGGGCTCCTCCCCACACCGTGCACCCATCTGTGGTAACGGCGTGGTGGAGCAAGGCGAGCAGTGCGACTGCGGCAGCACCGAGGTGTGCACTGCAGCATCTGCAGACAGAGCTGTGTGTTGTCCATGCAGAGCTGTGCAAGGCTGTGCTCTGATCCTGGCATTGATCTGACGGCAGCTTTGCACACTCTGGCTTGATTCGCGTTGTGGGGGTGAAAAAGGGGAGAAGGTGTGATGATGAGAAGTTCTTTGGGGGGGGGAAGGACAAAAATGTGGTGTAATGTGGTGCTGCTGTGTCCTCAGGCATGCTCGAAGGATAAATGCTGCACTAAAGGATGCGTGTTTAAGCCAGGAGTGAAATGTTCCTCCGGGTTATGTTGTGAAGAATGTCAGGTAAGGCTCTGATCTTGTAACCATCATCGATCGTCGGAGAAATATCGTTTCTTAAGGATGGAGACAATTGAGGTGGTTCCTGGGTGGGGATTTCCAGCTCAGCTCCCTTTAATTCTGGATGGATGTTACTGGGGGAGGTGTTATTGCTGGGGGTGTGCAATGCCCCAAAGCCACGGGCTGCAGCCAGCAGTTGGTGTTCAATCCCAGTTCAAAGCTCCCAACACTCCGTGCCGCCCCTCCGCCGACGCTCAGTGCGATCTGCCCGAGTTCTGCAACGGCTCCTCTGCCTCCTGCCCCCCTGATGTCTACGTGCAGGATGGGCACAGCTGTGAGCACAGCACAGGCTACTGCTACCATGGGCGCTGCCAGTCGGCTGAGCTGCAGTGCCAGCGGCTCTATGGGAGAGGTAGAGGCACCCAGCACAGCACTGGGGACGGCGGGTGGTGGGATGCTGGGTGGTGGCAGCGACTGGGGTTTGCGTTCTGCTGTGTGCAGCCTGAGGAAATAGGAAGCTGTTGAGGGCTGTGTGTGAAGAGCAACGTTACTGGTAAAACATGCAGGTTCGAGGAGCGCTCCCGTGGTGTGCTATGAGGAACTGAACAGCCAGAGGGACAGATTTGGGCACTGCGGGTACCACCCCCGGCACGGCTACAGGGCCTGTGCATGGAGGTAGGTGGATGAAGAGGGGCACTTCCCTGCTAAAAGCACACCATTGGTTTTAATTCGGGCTGCACAGAGCAGGAAAGCATCAATGCTGTAGCTGTGCTCAGCAGCAAATGCAGAGCTGTGTGTGTTCTCCTTGCCAGCACTGCAGCCCCTCTCCACACTGGCGCTGTGAACGATGCTGATGTTTCACCACGCAGTGTCTGTCCATATCCATGTCCAAGCATCCATTTCATGCAGATTGATGTTCCAGGAACCTTCGCTGTGGCAAACTGATCTGCACCTACCCACACAGCGCCCCGCTGGACACTGACGGCGCTGCAGTTGTTTATGCCCGGGTTCGGGAGCAGCTGTGTGTATCTCTGGATTTCCTGAATGCATCACCAAGGCAAGATCCCCTGCTGGTCCCACCGGGCACAAAATGCGGCTCCGAAATGGTAGGAGAATATTTGATCTGCATTTTTATTTAAAATGCGTTGAAGATTTTGCTCCGATGTGGGGGGCTGAGCTGAGCACTCTGACTGTGATGTTCCAGGTGTGCATAAACAACACGTGCCACCCTCACTCCGTGCTGGGCTACGACTGCAGCAGTGAAATCCAATGCCACGGCCACGGAGTGAGCAACAGCGTGGGGCTGCGGGGGGATTCCCTACCCACACCACATCATGATGGGTGGCCCTGGGCAGAGCTGTGCCTGACCTGAAGACCCTCTGCCCCCTCCCCATATCTCCCCCAGGTGTGCAATAACCGCCGGCACTGCCACTGCTATCCAGGATGGAAACCTCCTGACTGCCGTCAGCGTGGGTCGCGCCTCGGGGGCAGCGTGGACAGCGGTGTGCAGCTGCAGCAGAACAGTGAGTGCAGCAGTGTGGGGTTGTAGAACCACAGAACTGTAGGATCACAAGGTTGGAAACGACCTGCAAGATCACCCTGTCCAACCTCCCATCACCACTGCTACCACAAGCACTAAACCAGATCTCGCAGCTCCTCATCCAGTTGCCTCTTGAACGCTGCCAGGGACGGCAACTCCACCACCTCCCTGGGCAGCCATTGCAGTGCCTGAGAGAAAAAGTTCTTCCTCATGCAGGGCCACCAACCTTCACATTCACAGCAGCCCAGGCTGCCCAGGGCCCCATCCAACCTGGCCTCCAACACCTCCACGGATGGATGGGGCATCACAGCCTCTCTGGGCAGCTGTTCCAGC
>NW_024968877.1:0-1560 GCF_019238085.1 Lagopus leucura
CCCCCGTCCCGATGCCGCAGGCTGCCCCACGTTCCTGGACATCGTCATCCTGCTGGACGGCTCCAACAGCATCTACCCGTGGCACGAGGTGCAGCGCTTCCTGCGGGCGCTGCTGGCGCGCTTCTTTGTGGGGCCACAGCAGAGCCAGGTGGGACGAGGGGGGCGCAGGGACAGCCCAGGTGCCACCGTCCTTTGGGGGGCCATGGGGTGCCCCAGGTGGTGGTGCTGCAGTATGGGGTCCGTTTGGTGTCCGTTTGGGTCCCCAGATATTGGTACTGCAGTATGGAGTCCGTTTGGGGTTCGTTTAGGGTCCATTTGGGGTCCTTCTGGGGTCCGTTTGGTCCCCAGGTGGCAGTGCTGCAGTATGAGGTCCATTTGGGGTCCATTTGGGATCCTTGTGGGGTGCATTTGGTGTCTGTTTGGTCCCCAGGTGGCAGTGCTGCTGTATGGGATCTGTTTGGGGTCCTTTTGGGGTGCATTTGGGTTTCCTTTGGGGTCCGTTTGGTCCCCAGGTGGCGGTGCTGCAGTACAGGGTCTGTTTGGAGTCCGTTTGGGGTCCATTTGGGTCCATTTTGGGTCCATTTGGGGTCCTTTTGTGGTCCATTTGGGGTCCGTTCAGTCCGCAGGTGGTGGTGCTGCAGTTTGGGGTCAGTTTGGGGTCCATTTGGGGTCCTTTTGGAGTCTGTTTGGGGTCCGTTTGGTCCCCAGGTGGTGGTGCTGCAGTATGGGGTCCATTTGAGGTCCATTTGGGATCCTTGTGGGGTGCATTTGGTGTCTGTTTGGTCCCCAGGTGGCAGTGCTGCTGTATGGGGTCCATTTGGATCCATTTGGGTCCATTTGGGGTCCATTTGGGTCCATTTGGGGTCCATTTGGGGTCCATTAAGGATCCATCTGGTCCCCAGGTGGCAGTGCTGCAGTATGAGGTCCATTTGGGGTCCATTTGGGGTCCATTTTGGGTGCATTTGGGGTCCATTTGGGTCCTTTTGGGGTCCTTTTGGGGTCCATTTGGATCCATTTGGGTCCATTTGGGGTCCATTTGGGTCCTTTTGGGGTCCATTTGCGGTCCATTTGGGGTCCATTTTGGGTGCATTTGGGTCCTTTTGGGGTCCTTTTGGGGTCATTTGGGGTCCATTTGGGTCCATTTGGGGTCCATTTGGGTCCATTTGGGGTCCATTTGGGGTGCATTTGAGTGCATTTGGGGTCCATTTGGGTCCATTTGGGTGCATTTGGGGTCCATTTGGGGTCCATTTGGGGTCCTTTTGGGGTCCATTTGGGGTCCATTTGGATCCATTTGGGGTCCATCTGGATCCTTTTGGGGTCCTTTTGCGGTCCTTTTGGGGTCCAATTTGGGTCCTTTTGGGGTCCATTTGGGGTCCTTTTGAGGTCATTTGGGGTCCATTTTAGTGTATTTGGGGTCCTTTTGGGGTCCTTTTGGGGTCATTTGGGGTCCATTTGGGGTCCTTTTGGGGTGCATTTGGGTCCTTTTGGGGTCCTTTTGGGGTCCATTTTGCTGCATTTGGGGTCCTTTTGGGATCCATTTGGGTCCATTTGGGTCCTTTT
>NW_024968877.1:1570-4707 GCF_019238085.1 Lagopus leucura
TTTGGGTCCCTTTGGGTCCCTTTGGGTCCATTTGGGGTCCTTTTGGGGTCCATTTGGGGTCCATTTCGGTCCATTTGGGGTCCTTTTGGGATCCATTTGGGTCCATTTGGGTCCTTTTGGGGTCCCTTTGGGTCCCTTTGGGTTCCATTTGGGTCCATTTGGGGTCGGTCCGCCCGCAGGTGGCGGTGCTGCAGTACGGGCAGCACGCGGTGCAGGAATGGCCGCTGGGCCGCTACCGGACGGCAGCTGAGCTGGTGGCGGCGGCGCAGAACATCCAGCGCAGGGAGAGCAGGGAGACCAGGACGGCTGCTGCCATCCGGATGGCCTGGTGAGGGGGGGGGGGATGGGGGGGTTGGGATTGGGTTGGGGTCCGGTCGGAATTGGGGTTGGGATGGGGTTGGATTTGGGACTGGGGAGAGATTGGGGTTGGGGGTGGGATTGGATTTGTTTTGGGTTGGGGTTGGGATTAGAATTGGGCTGGAGCTGGGATTGGGGCTGGAATTGGACTGGTGTGGGATTGGGATTAGGATTGGGTTGGGGTTGGGATTAGGATGGATTGGGGTTGGGATTAAGGTTGGGGTTGGAATTGGGGTGGATTGGGCTGGAGATTGGGGTTGGGTTGGGATTAGGATTGGGGCTGAATTGGGATTAATATTGGGATTAGGAGTGGGATTAGGCTGGGACTGGGGTTGGGATTGGGGCTGGGTTGGGATTAGGATTAGGGTCAGGATTGGGATCAGGGGTCGGACTGGGATGTGGATTTGGGAGCAGGTTTAGGGCCGGGGTTGGGATGAGGGTTGGGGCTGAATTGGGATTACTGTCGGGATTAGGACTGGGATGGGGTCTGGATTGGGCTGGGATTGGGATTGGGGTTGGGATCGGGTTTAGGGCCGGGCTCGGGGCTGGGATTGGCACCGGCTCGCGGTGAGCATCGGGACGCCGCCGCGCTCGGGGCTCTGAGCGCCGTGGCCGCGCAGCTCGGAGGCGTTCAGCCCCGCTGTCGGGGGGCGGCGCGGCGCCGCGCGGCTGCTGGTGGTGCTGACCGACGGCGAGTCGCACGACGGGGAGCGGCTGCCCGCAGCGCTGCGGGTCTGCGAGAGGAACAACGTCACCAGGCTGGGAATCGCGGTGTGCGGGGCGGGGATTGGGGTTCGGGGTTGGACTGGGGATGGGGTTGGGATTGGGGTTGGGGTTGGGATTGGGGTGGGATTGGGGTTGGGGTGGGGTTGGAGTGGGATGGGGGTTGGGGTTGGTGTTGGGGGTGGGATTGGGATTGGGGGTGGGATTGGGGTTGGAGGTGGGATTGGGGGTGGGATGGAGTTGGAGTGGGATGGGGGTTGGAGATTTGGTTGGAGTGGGATTTGGGTTGGGGTTGGTGTTGGGGGTGGGATTGGGATTAGGGTTGGGACTGGAATAGGGCTGGGGTGGGGTTGGGGTTGCGTTGGAATGGGATTGGGATCGAGGTTGGAATTGGGATTGGATTGGGGTCAGGTCAGAGTTGGGGGTGGGGTTGGGATTGGGGGTGGGACTGGAATTAGGCTGGGGATTGGGATTGGATTGGGATTGGGGTCAGGTGGGGGTTGGGGTGGGGTTGGGATTTGGTTGGGTCAGGATTGGGGTTGATTTGGGGTGGGTTTGTTTGGGATTGGGATTGGGACGGGGATTTGGGTGCGTATTGGGGTTGGAGTCAGGATTGGGGTTGGCTTTGGGGTTGGGATGGGGTGGGGTTGGGTGAGGGTTGAGATTGGAATTGGGCTGGAGCTGGGAACGGGATTGGGGTTGGGGCCAGGGTGGAATGGGATCAGAGTCGGGATTGGGATTCGGTTGGATCAGCGTTAGGATTGGGATTGGGGTCATGGTGGGCTGGGATTGGGGTTGGGGGTGGGGTTGGGGTTGGGGTGAGGTTGAGATTGGGGTTGGGATGAGGATGGACTGGGGATGGGGTTGGAATTGGGGTTGGGTTCAGATTAGGGAAAGATTGGGGTTGGGATGAGTTTTGGGTTATGGGTGGGATTGGGGTTGGGATCGGGATTGGGGCTGCGATGGGGTGGGATGGGTGGGGTGAGGTGCTGTGTGCGGTGCTGTGCAATGCGGTGCTGTGCAATGCGGTGCTGTGCAATGCAGTGCTGTGCAATGAGGTGCTGTGCAATGTGATACAGTGCTGTGCAATGTGGTTCAGTGCTGTGCAATGCAGTGCTGTGCAATGAGGTGCTGTGCAATGTGATGCAGTGCTGTGCAATGCAGTGCTGTGCAATGCGGTGCTGTGCAATGTGATGCAGTGCTGTGCAATGTGGTGCTGTGCAATGAGGTGCTGTGCAATGTGATGCAGTGCTGTGCAATGTGGTTCAGTGCTGTGCAATGCGGTGCTGTGCAATGCGGTGCTGTGCAGTGCTGTGCTGTGCAATGAGGTGCTGTGCAATGTGATACAGTGCTGTGCAATGTGGTTCAGTGCTGTGCAATGCAGTGCTGTGCAATGAGGTGCTGTGCAATGCAGTGCTGTGCAATATGATGCAGTGCTGTGCAATGAGGTGCTGTGCAATGTGATGCAGTGCTGTGCAATGAGGTGCTGTGCAATGCAGTGCTGTGCAATATGATGCAGTGCTGTGCAATGAGGTGCTGTGCAATGTGATGCAGTGCTGTGCAATGAGGTGCTGTGCAATGCAGTGCTGTGCAGTGCTGTGCTGTGCAATGAGGTGCTGTGCAATGTGATGCGGTGCTGTGCAATGCTGTGCTGTGCAATGCAGTGCTGTGCAATGAGGTGCTGTGCAATGCAGTGCTGTGCAATATGATGCAGTGCTGTGCAATGTGGTGCTGTGCAATGTGATGCAGTGCTGTGCAATGTGATGCAGTGCTGTGCAATGCAGTGCTGTGCAATGCGGTGCTGTGCAATGTGATGCAGTGCTGTGCAATGCGGTGCTGTGCAATGTGATGCAGTGCTGTGCAATGTGATGCAGTGCTGTGCAATGTGTTGCTGTGCAATGCAGTGCTGTGCAATGTGATGCAGTGCTGTGCAATGCAGTGCTGTGCAATGCAGTGCTGTGCAATGCAGTGCTGTGCAATGTGATGCAGTGCTGTGCAATGCAGTGCTGTGCAATGCAGTGCTGTGCAATGTGATGCAGTGCGGTGCAATGCAGTGC
>NW_024968877.1:4717-5132 GCF_019238085.1 Lagopus leucura
GCAATGCAGTGCTGTGCAATGTGATGCAGTGCGGTGCAATGCAGTGCTGTGCAATGCAGTGCGGTGCAGCGCGGTGCCTTTGTTGCTGCAGGTTCTTGGCCATTACCTGCGGCGGCAGCGCAGCCCCACGCAGTTTGTGCGCGAGATTCGCTCCATCGCCAGCCGCCCTGCGCTCTTCTTCAACGTCAGCGACGAGCGCGCGCTGCACGGCATCGTGGGCGCCCTGGGGGATCGCATCTTCAGCCTCGAGGGTCAGACGGGACGGCGGCACGGGGACAGGGGGACAGGGGGACACAGGGACACGGGCCTACAGGGACAGCACCCCATAGAGATACGGCCCCACAGGGACACGGCCCTATAGAGACACAACCCCATAGGGACACAGGCATATAGGGACACGGCCCCTAAGGACACA
>NW_024968877.1:5142-10205 GCF_019238085.1 Lagopus leucura
GACCCCATAGGGACACAGGCATATAGGGACACGGCCCCTAAGGACACGGCCCTATAGAGATACAGCCCTATAGAGATACAGCCCCATAGGGACACAGGCTTACAAGGACACAGCCCCATAGAGATACGGCCCCATAGGGACACATGCCCTGTAGGGACACGGCCCCATAGGCACAGACCCACAGAGCCCAACCCATTGAGACACAACCCCATAGAGACGGCCCCATAGGGACAGTGCCCCATAGGGACAGCCCCACAGACTGCCCCATAGAGCCCAACCCGTAGAGACAAAGCCCCAAGGACAGCCCCACAGAGCCCACCCCATAGAACCCACCCCATAGACACACGGCCCCATAGAGACGCATTCCCAACCTTGCCCCATAGGGCCCCCAAAATTGACCCCAAAGCGACGCAGCCCCAAATCAGCCCCTGCAGTGACAGGAACCCCAAACCGACCCCATAGTGACGCAGAGGCCCCGCGGTGCCGCGTGTGGGGTGACCCCATAAGGCTGTGACCCCACAGGGACCCACGGGGACAACGGCAGCGCCTTCGCCTTGGAGATGGCACAGAGCGGCTTCTCCGTTCACCCCCTGCAGGTGTGGGGTGGATTTGGGATCGGGGTTCGGGGTCAGGATCTGGGGGCAGGATGGGGGATGCAATATGGGATCGGGGGTTGGGGTTGGGGTTGGGTTCAGGATATGAGGTCGGGATGTGGGATCAGGTTTTGGGATTGATTGTGGAGATGGGATTTGGGGTCGGGATGTGGGATCTGGATTTGGAGTTGGGTTGGAATGTGGGGTTGAGATCAAGATTTGGGATGGGGATTTGGGGTCGGGATGTGGGGTTTGGGATTTGGGGTCAGCGATGTGCAGTTGGGATGTGGGGTTGAGATCAGGAATGGGGATTTGGGGTTTGGACATAGGGTTGGGATACGGGGTTGGGATTTGGAGTCAGGATTTGGGGTTGAGATATGGGGTCAGGATATGGGATTGGGATTTGGGGTTGGGATGAGGTTTGGGATACGGGGTTGGTGTTTGGGGTTGAGATTCGGGTTCAGGACTTGGGGCCAAGGCTTGAGATTGGGATATGGGATTTGGGATACGGGGTCAGGGATACGAGGTTGGAATTTGGGGTTGAGATCAGGATTTGGGGTTGGTGTTTGGTGTTGGAATTTGGGGTTGGGATATGGGATAGGGATGTGGGGTCAGGTTATGGGGCCAGGATGTGGGGTCGGGTTATGGGGCCAGGATGTGGGGTCAGGTTATATTGTCAGGTTATGGGGCCAAGATGTGGGGTTGGGTTATGGGGTCAGGTTATGGGTCTGGGATATGGGGTCAGGTTATGGGGCCAGGGTGTGGGGTCGGGATGTGAGGTCAGGTTGTTACTGTCAGGTTTTGGGACCGGGATGTGGGCTCAGGTTATGGGGCCGGGATGTGGGCTCATGTTGTAGGGTCAGGTTTTGGGGCCGGGATTCGGGGCCGCCCCGCGGCTGTGGGGTTTCCTGCCCGCATGTTGTGCTGTGGGGCCACGTGCCCCACACCGCCACCCCCCCCACAGGACGGGATCCTTTTCGGGGCCGTGGGCGCCTACGACTGGGACGGCGCGGTGCTGGAGGAGAGCAGCCGCGGGCGCAGCGTCCCCTCGCGGGAGCGGCTCCGCAGCCAGTTCCACACCGGGCCGGAGAAGCACGCGGCCTACCTGGGTACGGGGCGGCCCGAGGGCTGCGGGGAGCTGCGGGGCAAACGGGGGCTGGAAGCGCCGCACGGCTGTACGGGGTGGGGGTGCTCGGCGCTGTGGGGCGGCACTGGACGCTGTGGGGCAGCTGTGGGCGCTATGGGGCAGGGATGCTCAGTGCTATGGGGCGGCACTGGGCGCTGTGGGGCAGCACTGGACGCTGTGGGGCGGGGATGCTCGGCGCTGTGGGGTGGCACTGGGCGCTGTGGGGCAGCACTGGACGCTGTGGGGCAGGGATGTTCAGCGCTGTGGGGCAGCTCTGGGCACTATGGGGCAGCAGTGGGCGGTATGGGGCATGGATGCTCAGCACTATGGGGTGGCACTGGGCGCTATGGGGCAGCACTGGACGCTGTGGGGTGGGGATGCTCAGCACTATGGGGCGGCACTGGGCGCTGTGGGGCAGGGATGCTCAGTGCTATGGGGCGGCACTGGACGCTGTGGGGCAGGGATGCTCGGCGCTGTGGGGCAGCTGCGGGCCGCCCGCAGGTTACGCGGTGTCGGCGCTGCTCTTTGCCGACGGGCGGCGGCTGCTGGTCGGCGGAGCGCCGCGGTTCCGGCATCGCGGGGCGGTGCTGCTGTTCACCATGGGAGCCGGCGGGGCGCTGAGAGCCGAGCAGACGCTGAGAGGGGAGCAGGTGGGGCAACACGGCGGCGTGGGGCTGTTGTGGGGCTGTGTTGTTGGGGGCCGTTATTGGGGTTGTTATTGGGGCTGTTATTGGGGTTGTTATTGGGGCCGTTATTGGGGTTGTTATTGGGGCTGTTATTGGGGTTGTTGTGGGGTTGTTATTGGGGTTGTTATGGGGTTGTTATTGGGGCTGTTATTGGGGTTGTTGTGGGGTTAGGGGGTTAAGGGATTATGGGGTTATGGGGCTACGGCGTTATGGGGTTGGGATTGAAGGGTTGGGGTTATGAGGTTGAGTTGGGTTGGGGTCAGAGTTGTAGGTCTGGGGTTATGGGGTTGGGGTGGGGTTCTGAGGTGCGGGGCGCTGCGGGGCTGCCGGCTGTCAGCGCAGTGACGCGGCGGCGCGGCGCAGCTCGGGTCGTACTTCGGCAGCGAGCTGTGCGTGCTGGACGCGGACGGCGACGGCAGCAGCGACGTCCTGCTGGTGGCTGCGCCCAACTTCCTGGGGGAGGGCGGCAGGGAGACCGGCAGGGTGTACGTGTACGGTGTGGGGCCGGTGAGTGGGGCGGGGGGTCCGGGGGGTTACGGGGGGGTGGGGATGCGGGGGAATTGGGGGACGCGGTGGGGTTGGGGGGTGCAGGGAGGTTGGGGGGGACGCGGGGGGGTTGGGGGAACACGGAGGGTCGGGGTGCGGTGACACTGGGGGCACGGAGGGGTTGGGGGGCTGCAGTGGGGCTGTGGGGCTGCGAGTTTGGTGGGGCACCGTGGGGCTGCGGGTGCAGCGGGGCTGAGAGACGCGGTGTGGTGCCGTGGGGCTGCGGGGCGCAACGGGGTGCATTGGGGCAGCAGCCCTGTGGGGCGCAATGGGGGCAGTAGGGGGCGATGGGGCGCAGTGGGTTGCAGTGGGACACAATGGGGCAGCAGCGCTGTGGGGCGCAGTGGGGTGCAGTGCTGTGGGTCGCAGCAGGGCAGCAGCGCAGTGAGGCGCAGCGGGGCAGCAGCGCTGTGGGGCGCAGTGGGGCGCAGTGCTGTGGGTCGCAGTGGGGCAGCAGCGCTGTGGGTCGCGGCGGGGCGCAGCTCTGTGGGTCGCATTGGGGTGCAGTGCTGTGGGTCGCAGTGGGGCGCAGCTCTGTGGGGTGCAGCAGGGCAGCAGCGCTGTGGGTCGCAGTGGGTCGCAGCGGGTCGCTGTGGCGGCAGCGCGCCGTGCGGGCGGTGTCGGCGCTCTCCCCGGCGGCCCAATGGGACGCGCGGTTCGGCGCGGCGCTGGCGGCGCTCCCCGACGTGAACGGCGACGGCTGGGCGGACGCGGCGGTGGGCGCCCCGTTGGAGGACGGGCATCGCGGCGCCGTTTACGTCTTCCACGGCACCGCGGGAGCCGTGCGGCCGCGCCACGCGCAGGTGGGCAGGGGAACCCGGCGCCCAGCCGAAAACCCCACAGCCCCCAAAGCCCCGTAAACGCCATCAGCCCGCAGCCCCAGTAACTCCGTAGCCCCCAAAGCCCCATAACCTGCATGGCCCCCACAGCCCCCGGAACCCCATAATTCCCATAGTCCCCAAAGTTCCCATAGTCCCCATAGACCCCACAGCCCCCATAGACCCCACAGCCCCCATAGACCCCATAGCCCCATAACCACCATAACCCCCATCACCCCACAGACCCCATAACTCCATAGCTCCCATAACTCCACAGCCCCCATCACCCCACAGACCCTATAACCCCACAGATCCCATAACCCCACAGCCCCCAGTAGACCCCACAGCCCCATAAATGCCATAACCCCACAGCCCCCATCACCCCACAGCCCCCATCACCCCACAGCCCCCATCACCCCACAGACCCCATAACCCCTCGTCCCGCAGCGCATCGCAGCGGCGGAGCTGAGCTCAGGGCTGCGTTACTTCGGGCGCAGCGTTGATGGCCGGGCGGAGCCGGACGGGAGCGGCGTGGCGCTGGCGGTGGGCGCCCAGGGGGCGGCGGTGCTGCTGCGGTCAGTGGGGAGGGGGGGCGGCAGCGGGGCGGGATGCTGGGTGCTATGGGGCGGCAATGGGGTGGGATGCTGGGTGCTATGGGGCGGCAGCGGGGCAGGATGCTGGGTGCTATGGGGCGGCAGCGGGGCAGGATGCTGGGTGCTGTTGGGCGGCAGCGGGGTGGGGATGCTGGGTGCTATGGGGCGGGATGTTGGGATGGGGGTGATGGATGCCGTGGGGCGGCAGTGGGGCAGGATGCCAGGCGCCTCCCCACCCCATATGGGCACCCCATAGTGACAGCCCATGGGAGCCCCCCATAAGGACCCCCACCCCCGTCCCCCCCGGTTCCCGCAGCTCCCGCCCGGTTCTGCGCCTGGACGTTTCTGTCTCGGTGGTTCCGGCCGCCATCAGCGTGGTGCAGAAGAACTGCCGGCGCGGAGCGGCCGCCGCCGTCTGCATCCGCGGCAGCGCCTGCTTCCGGAGCGCCGTGCGGGGCCGGGGGGGGCGGGGAGACGTCGGTGAGCGGCGGGGGCGGACGGAGGGGGGGCGGGGGGAGCGGGGCCGGCAGCGCCGGGGGTCCCGCAGCTGAGCGCTATGGCGGCACCCGCGGTGTCCCTGAGTGACCCCGCATCGCCCCGTGGGGCAGAGCCGCTACACCTGGGGGTGTCCCCCCGACCCCACGTGACCCCCCGACCCCACGTGACCCCGCTGACCCTTCTGACCCCCGCTGACCTCAGCT
>NW_024968878.1:0-1097 GCF_019238085.1 Lagopus leucura
AGGGATCACTACTTTGCAAAATCAACTCCCCCAGAGATAAAAGAAAAAAAGATGACTGAAGGCCCAAGCATCAGTTTTTATGTTTTTGATTCCCTGTAAAGGAAACAGAGGCGTGCTGCACATTTCAGATCCTGCAAGACCTGGCACAGAACAAAAGAATCAGCTAAAGTCATGGGAAAGGCCAGAGCTACAGGGGGCACCTGGCAACGGGGCTGCATTTGTCAGGCACCGTGAGTAACCCCCTGCCCACCTCCCCAGCTGGGAGAGGTGATTTGTGTCAGCAAAAAAAAGCATTAGTTCAGCCTAAGAACTGCCAGCAAACCTTCCACGGGGCTTTGGGAGCTTTCAGAGTAATGCAGACTGCTGCTCTGATCACACAGCACCACCTGAGCTTGTTTTGACAAAGCAGAATTATTATCCTACACAGAAAAAAAAAAACCAAAAAACTTTAATTGCTTTGGCGGAGGCCTTGATTTCTTCTGAATGCTGGACTGCTTCCACTTGGGAGACAAGGAAAGAGAAAAAAAGCCCAGATAACTACAGGGTGTGAAAATGCTGAGTGATAAACAGCGGCTCTGTTCAGACGGAACTCTCTGTTCCATCTGGAAAAACGTCCTGTCTTCTTCATAAATGCATCTGAGCCCAAAGTCATCAAATACCTAAACAGACCTCAACAAATCTGCTTGGGTGCCAAGAAGCATCCAGACAGAACTACGCTGACTTTGAATCTCCTCTACCAACCAGCAGTTAACCCAACTCAGAGGAGGGGGAGCAGCTCTGGCAGCTCACAGCTGTTTGTTCAGGGATGTCTTCCGGAGCTGCACACAGAGGAGACTCCTCCCCAACACCTCACTCACCCCTGCCATCCACCGGGCCAACAAAAACATCACCCAGAAAAACATCACGTACTGAATCCGAGCAGCAAACAAAACATTAATCCCTGAGGAGCGGCCCCGGCCCGACCGCATCACTCACCATCGCGACCCGCCGCCTCAACGCCCAGTAACGCCCAGTAACGCCCCGCGCGCACGCGCCGCCGGCTCCACCAATCAGAGGGCAGGGCGCGCTGCTGACCCGGAAGCACGCCTTCTGAGAGG
>NW_024968879.1:0-1178 GCF_019238085.1 Lagopus leucura
GGGCTACTGCAGGCCTATCCAGTACCGAAAGCAAACCAGGCATATACCATCAAGGCACTCACTAAACTGATGTCTGCCTACGGGACACCTCAAGTCATATAATTCCTTCTTTTATCCATAGGACTTCAGGTTGATTCAGTGATATCAGAATGGATATAAAAAGCAGCAGGACTAAGATTCCATTGGGAACAATAAATCTTGTATGTACTGCTTTTCCGGTTCAACTTCAAGTATCTTCAATTAATAGAGTGTAAGGAGAGGAGAGTCAGTTAATTCATTTTTATGTCATTAAATCCATTGTCCTGAAAAAAAACTGAAAATAGTGTGTAAGCAGCCTTACCTTCATTGTGTCTTCAGATTACAGAAACCAGATTCAGTAACTAAGACAAGGAACATTTATATGACCTCTAATGCTTCTGCTTAGGTCAGCGTAGGATAGATTTGTGCAGGCAGGTTCTGTCCTTCCATCTGCAATATAAAGGAGTTCATTCTTCTCTCAAACAAATTCCATTGTATGTACTTTGATGAAGCAGGTAAAATAAATTTGTCTATTTTTTCTTCCAGCTCTCTGAGGTGGTGTATTAAAAGGTGTTGCTTCTCCTCACAGACACTGAATCAATTACATGGATTTCTCTATTTTGCTGCTGAGAGGTTACAGATCAGTAGCACTATGCTGTTCACTGATGTCGGAGTATCAGACCCTCATTTCAGAAGTTTTCTGACGACACAGCATTAGTATACAGCTCCCAGAAAGCTGAAATAACTCAGTACTCAGTAAAGTATCACACACGCTTGTGTTTCCAAGTCAAAGAAATAATGTGTGTGCATCTTAAAGCCAAGCAGAAGCTTAGTTACATATGTTTTCTTGGGACAAATCAAATTTCAGTTATTTTAACATGCTTAATAGAATGGTTTCATGTAAAATTCATTTATCATAAATACTACATTTCAAAACAGTGTGCAAACAGTACAGTGGATATTATTTTTGTAGTGTTATGATACAGTTACGTAGTCAAAAAAGTTAGTTACAAAAAAGTAGGCAAAATATCAAGGAGAATTTTTTTATGGATATATTTCAGTGTCTGCTGAAGTGAAACAGGGAATTTCTTTCCACTTTTAATGTTTTTGGATTAAGGTTCTGCAAAAAGAAGCTCGTTAGCCAAGCGGAATGTGTGATA
>NW_024968880.1:0-3990 GCF_019238085.1 Lagopus leucura
CACAAGCTGTACCCAATGTGCAAGCCAATACAAATGTTTTATTGTAGCTTACTGTAGGTACCTAAAAAAAATGAGCCTTCTAGGAATTGCTGTCAGCAAGTGGAAGAGTTCTAAACATTTTAAACTGTCAGCTTTCAAAACTCAGGTTCCTTAAGATTCCAAAATTCCTCTTGAGAAGACTCAAAGGGTCTGGTGTTACGACACAGGAAGGGAACTTAGCAATTGTTTCATGCTTCCCTCTCAGCAAAGCCCAAAGCCTAATCCCTCTTTGAATTTCGTACAAAGTGCAGCGGTATTCTGATTGATTAAAAATATGCCTGAAGGACGTGGCATTCCTCTTTTTCACTGACCAGTTAACCCACCAAATACGTAAGAAGTTTAGAATTAATCCTCTCTATTGAAAAGATTACGTGCTAATCATAAATACTGAGAATTTAAATACAACCAGGAATACTCATTTTCAAAGCAATTTCTGCCAGACAAGCGTTCCTGACTTCACATGCCATGGGGAGCTTTGGTAGTGATGCCAGGTTGGGCTCTTTTCCGATATCAACGCACAATGAAGCAAGGATATAGAAATGTGATCTACAGCCTACACGTCTGGGAAAAGAAAATAAAAAGTGATTTTATGTCACATCCGTACATGCCAAAAGTCATCACAGTGTAAAAACCTGCTGGTGCTCTAAAACTGAGGTTGTAATGATTTTCCATTATGATGCGACGATGACATTTTGTTTCTGATTTTAAAAAATAATTGTAATTGAAAAGGACACGCTGTTTGGTTTATAGGTGGCATGCTATAGGGTATGTCTCAGAAGTGTTTATCAAACAACCTGCTACAGAGAACTGAGCCAGTTCTTCACGTGTCTGAAAACCTCCCTCGTTTATGGGATATATATTCCTCTTTGAAGGGAACCCTAAGGGAATAGCTGCAAACATATCCTAGTGCTGATTATTTTGTCACAGGAGCAAACAGTGCTTTATCACGAAGACAGCAATTAATGCCAAAACAAAAAGCTCTTTGCTTTTACATGTGATGCTGAAAGAAACTCGGTTACAAAATAATTAATGGGAAACATAAGCTTCTGTAACACACATTGAAAATACACGTTCCCTGATGCTTTGTGAAGAAAAAAAGAGCTGGACTGATTTTACAAAGGAAATGTGTATGTTTTTCTGCAGCTAATTAATGTGAACCTACAATTATCCTTTCATGTGTCATACACAGCTGGACATCGCTTCATGGAACACAGAACCCAGTAAGTAAATGACACTGCAAGTCAAGTCCTGCTGGCCTCATACAAGCAAATAGCTAATAAAGAGGAGATCTTAAAACTCCTATGGATCTGGTTAAAATTTTCCTATTTGATTTGTCTGTAACACTAAAATTTTATCAGCAAACAGACAGAGTTCTCAAAAACAAACCAAATAAAAACCAGAGAAATATTCTCAAGTTTCTGGAAAACAACAACAAAAACCACTGTGTCTTGTACTTTATTTATCGCCATCCAGATTTTTTAAATAGCTGCTCAAATTGCCGTTCTTTTTTCTGGCCTGGGATCTGACCTCCTCAGAAGCAAACATCAGCCCAAGCACATCAACTCTTGCAAACTGAAAATTAGATTCATATCACTGTGGCTCAGGTAAACCACACGTTCATACGTTTGTCAGAGGAACGTTACGTCATGCTGCTCTTACACACACACACTTTGAGATGCCCACGGGTTTTTTCAAGAGGTAAAACTATTCCTACTCTTCTTGTGCCAAACTCAATCAATAGATAGCCCTGATTTCCCCATCTTTCCATGTCCTCCTATTCCAGAAGGTACTGCACTCAGATCTATAAATATAGAAGAGTAAAAGCAAGGATGCTGGACCACCACTTACACAGACCAGAGTGAGTTATACAGACATCAACAGATTTTCCTCTTCCGGTGCCCGGAAAACCACCAGTTTCAGACCTCCTTCCCACCTAGTACGGACCGAAGTTAATTTATAGAAAGCAACCTTAGAAATAATCTGTGTCAGAATACTAATGTGTTCATACCCAAGTTCAAGGAAGCCTGTTCTCTGAACCAACATCCCTTTTGCTGCCTTAAAAATATGTTTGCAAGGCTGGAAAAGTTAACAGAAAATTATTAAGTGGAAAGAAAAACCAGAGCAGTAAGAAAAACTAATTAAAAACTGATCATCATCTGAAAGCTGCAGAAGGATCAGCATTCTCACAAGGAATACAAATGACTATCGTTTTGTACTTCATCTTCTTCCAGGCAGTACAGCAAAATAGACTCACCAGCTGCACTTATTTAATACCATCAGACAAATGACTGGGCTTAACTATAAGTCATTTTTTTTTCTTCAAAGTGGCTGGTGTGATGCTATGTTTTGGGGAAGAACAACATTGATAACACAACGCTGTTTTCCAGTTGTGATGAGTAGTTCTGAGCTGAGTCAAGAAGTTTTAGCTTCCTCAGCTTATCCTACAGTCCAAGAAGAGGGCTACGAGCAACTCAAGGAAGGGGACAGAATCAGGACCTAAACCTGAACAAGGCAATATTCCATACTCAATGCCACAATGTGTAAGGAAAGCTTGCAAAGAAAACAGTGTTTATCAGGAGAGCAACTGATGCTTGGGGACTAACAGGGCATCACTGGGGGCTGAGCAATCGATTGGGCATCAGTTGTTACATGTGGATCTATGTGCAGAAGCGTGCATCATAGCTGTTATCCTCTTTCCCCCTTTCTTTTCGCAACTTCAGTAAATTGTTTTTAACTCCAGTCCACTAGCTCTACTTGATCCCTCCGTCTTCCCCCTCCCAGTCTCTCCTCCTTACCTTTGGGAAGTGGGGGAGTGAGCCAACAACTGCACAGAGCTCAGCTACATCCAAAACTAAACCACAGCACAACAGAGAAACAAAATGACCAACCCCATTGATTACAGCCTCATCACTGCAGAATGTGCAAAAGTTCAGGTCCTAAAGAACAGGAGGGATAAAGCACCAGCCGAGAGAACCACGCTAAAAGTTAGTGGGGAACTAAGCACTCCTGAGCACACGCCATTCATCCCTTAAACCTCAAAAAAGATAGAGCAATTCGATGACACCTCTGAAAAAACAACTGGAGGCAAGTCCAGCACAAGTGTTCTAGGAAATGAGCCAAACGTCTTTGGCTAAAAAACAGCCCTGAGCTGGCATGATACTGGACATAGGCAAGAATAAGGGAAGAGCTCTGCTACATCAGTCAGCGCTACGCCACAAATAAAGGACACCAAAACACCCAGTTCAGCTTGAAGGATTTTCCATAGGGGTGGAGGAAAGAAACCAACAGTAACACAATTAAACCAGTAAGAAACTAATGGCTTCATGCTACTTAGTAGAACACTACAATTCAATTACAGGCCTGCAGGGGATTTGCCAGGTCAGAGCCTGAAAAAGTACGCGTGCATGTAAGTGCCTGGAAGAGGGGAGCCAAAGATCCACCCTTCTACTGTCAAGAGCACAGCAGCGCTTACAGGATGGGGCAGAATCAGACAGCACCAAATGAACCCCCTACCCCAACACAATAACGAGGCAGAGATTGAACTGAAGAAGGCTACAGAACTCAGCTCACCCTTTAACCAAGGCTGGGAGAGGTGAGCTAAACCCTCCACTACGATATCTTGTTGGATAGAGTCCGTACCTCAAATAAAGAACCTGACACCTCCAGGGAATGCTTAAAAGATTCAAAGATGAGAACAAGAAACTACATGAACAAGCACAAAAGTTTTATTCTTAGGAGAAAATGCAGGCAATAAGAAGAAATCAAGTACCACATATAAATAAATACAGCAGGTACTAAACACCAAAGAATAACGTGAAATAAGACAGTAAAAAGCTTCCACTTCATGCTCAATGCTGCCCCCGGTTCTCCACACCGCTTCTTCCATCTTCGGCAGCAGATCCTGAACACGAGGCACGACACCATTAGACCGCAGCAGCAGCAAAGCCTCCA
>NW_024968881.1:0-1353 GCF_019238085.1 Lagopus leucura
GCCCCGCCCACCTGCCCATCCATGCTCTCGGTGGCCGTGCAGTGGCTTCACCCCCATTCCCTGTAGCCCCGCCCCCTATCCCAGGCCCCCACCCACCTGCCATTCCAAGCTCTCGGTGGCCATGCAGTGGCTCCACTACCAAGCCCTGTAGCCCCGCCCCTTATCCCATGCCCTGCCCCCAGCCCTGTAGCCCCGCCCCCTATCGAAGGCCCCGCCCCCTACCCCAGGCCCCGCCCACCTGCCCATCCACGCTCTCGGTGGCCATGCAGAGGCTCCTCCCCCCCTGGCTCAGCCGCTCGATTTTGGGGGCCTCCATCCGACAGGAGCACAGCGGCAGCTCCTCCAGACGCTCCGCCTCCAACGCACCCAAACGGGGGCCTGGGGGGAGCGGGGCCAAAAGGGGGCGGAGACTCAGGTGAGGGGCGGGGACCAAATGGGAGGGGCTTCAGAAAGTGGAGGAATCTTAAATGGGGACAGAGGCTCGAGGGGGCGTGGCCAAGTCCAGGGTGGGTGGGGTTACAACGAGGGGGCGTGGCTAAGTATAATGGGATGTTAAAGTGGGCGTGGCCACAGCTGCAGGGGGGCAAATGGGCGGGGCTTTAGTGGGTGGCGAGTAGGAATGGGGATGTGGCCAGATGAGGCGTGGCTTAGCAGAGGAGGCGTGGCGTAAGCCAGAATCAGCCAATGGGTGAGAGAAGTGGGCTGGAGGCGTGGCCAAGGACATCCCACCCCCAAGAGCAGATGGACCAATGGGTGTTGCAGTGTCAGGGCTGTGGGCGTGGCTAAAGCAAGAATGGAGCATAGCTAAACAAGGGGGTGTGGCCAACACCAAAAACAGCCAATGGGTGCCTGGGGAACTGGGGGTGGGGCCAAGGACATCCCGCCCCCAAGTGCAAAGGAACCAATGGGTGTTGGAGGGCAGGCTTGTGGGCATGGCTAAAGCGTGAAGGGGGCGTGGCTAAAGCAAGGAGCCTGGACTTCAGTAGAATCAGCCAATGGGTGCAGGAGGGGGGCTGGGGGCGTGGCCAAGGAAATCCCACCCACAAGAGCAAACGGACCAATAAGTGTTGGAGTGTCAGTGTTGTGGGCGTGGCTAAAACGGAAGGGGGGGCGTGGCTAAAGCAAGAGGCATGGCCATAAGCCATCAGCCAATAGTTGCAGGAATGGAGCTGGGGGCGTGGCCAAGCACATCCCGCCCACAAGAGCAAACGGACCAATAAGTGTTGGAGTGTCAGTGTTGTGGGCGTGGCTAAAAGGGAAGGGGGGCGTGGCTAAAGCAAGAGGCGTGGCCATAAGCCATCAGCCAATAGTTGCAGGAATGGAGCTGGGGGCGTGGCCAAGCACATCCCGCCC
>NW_024968882.1:0-1742 GCF_019238085.1 Lagopus leucura
CTGAAATGTAAGCAGTTCAGTAACAGGAACGTTACAGTACAGTACAATGACCGCTACCTCCAAATATCACGTAATTCCTACTATTTCCAAGATCAAGCACTTCAGAAGTTATCAAAGTACCTTGAATCCAGTTGGGCACCAATCCACAAACTGAACGGTACGTTTAGTCTTGATAGTAGCGATAGCTGCGTTAACATCTTTAGGGACAACATCACCTCTGTATAACATACAGCAGGCCATGTATTTACCATGACTCGGGTCACATTTTACCATCTGGTTGGCTGGTTCAAAGCAAGCATTGGTAATTTCAGCCACGGATAACTGCTCATGGTAGGCTTTTTCAGCAGAGATGATAGGGGCATATGCCACCGAGGGGAAATGGATTCGCGGGAACGGAACAAGGTTAGTTTGAAATTCTGTCAGATCTACATTAAGGGCTCCATCAAAACGTAGTGAAGCTGTGGTGGATGAAACAATTTGCCCAATTAGTCGATTTAAATTGGTATAAGTGGGACGTTCTATGTCCAGGTTGCGACGACATATATCAAAAGTGGCTTCATTATCTACCATGAATGCGCAGTCTGAATGCTCCAGTGTTGTATGTGTAGTTAAAACTGAATTGTAAGGTTCCACTACAGCAGAAGAAACCTGTGGTGCTGGATAAATTGCAAATTGTAGTTTAGATTTTTTGCCATAGTCAACAGAGAGCCTTTCCATGAGCAGAGATGTAAACCCTGAACCAGTGCCTCCTCCCAAACTGTGAAAGATAAGGAAACCTTGCAGCCCAGTGCACACCTCAGCCTATAATAGGATGGAAAAAAGCAAGAGAGAAAAAACATATATTTATTATTACCTTTTCCAAAATCATCAACATTAAAATAAACACTCAAAAGCAATTATTTCCTAATCATTTGTTTTAAAAGGTAACTTTTTTCTTGTATATCTTTTACTTAAAACCACCACAGCACACCTTGTTCTGAATATGAGTATTTTCTCATTTGAATGTAGCATTTTCCTTTATGCATTTTTTATCCCACTAAAAGCACGTTCCCACTAGGACCACGTTCCTGGTTTTTTGTTTTTAATAATCTATGCATAAAATTCTTAAAAACAAACAACTCCCTCCCCCCCCAGAAAAAAAAAACAACACAAGTGTCATAACAAATTGTAACTATAGGTAGCTCTAGAGCTGTATTTTAAATAAAATTTGTATTTTAAATATTGATCTGCAGCATGAATTCTTACCACTTTGCGCGTGCGGTCTAACACTAGATCAACAATCTGTTTTCCAACGGTGTAATGGCCTCTGGCATAATTACTAGCTGCATCTTCTTTCCCAGTAATGAGCTGCTCAGGGTGGAACAACTGCCTATATGTGCCTGTACGTACTTCATCTACAAATGAAAAAATACATATTCCAACATAAAATTTATCTGCTGAGTTCTGCATGTGGTGCCTAGGGATGACATACTACGTAAAAGGAAATGTCAAAAACCTACAGACAGCTTCCATGAACAAACGCAGCAAGAAGTTGGCACAACTTCAGTGTCTTTCTTTAGGGGAAAACATCGGATGCTCACAAAGCAGTATTTGCATCCTGGAACATGGAGGCAACTCAAGAGAACTACACTGCAGGCACAGGCATTCTGGATAGCAATTAAATGAAGCTGTGGATGTAGTGCAGTGACTTGGAAAGATTATCCAAAATCTGCAAAGAAGTTTAATGTTTTCCAAACATTACC
>NW_024968883.1:0-8161 GCF_019238085.1 Lagopus leucura
AAATTATGACAACAGGAAAAAACATTATTATATTCTGTTTGGATTCCTTGGCATCTTTAATCCTGCTAATTTTATGAAATTATGCAGTTTGTGTATTCCATGAAATGTATTAATTGATATTAAATAGATATGCATTATATAGTCAACTAATTTCAGCAAAGTTCTTCTAAATTATCAGCTTATTAAAGCATTTTGTCTCTTCTGTGACTCTTTGTCTGAAGTCTATCTTACTTTATTTGAGGGCAAAGATCCTCCATCCTGTACAGGTGAAAAACTGATCTTCAGTTTTTTCAGGGAAATGCCTATAAATACTTGAAATACTTGAACAGTTACAAAATATGTATTTTTTTGTTTGTTTTTTATTTTGTTTTGCTTGGTTTGGTTTTTAATGGCTCAGCTTGGTAATTTTTTGCAGATCTTGAAGTACCACTGTATCTTGTGAAAGCAATGGTTGAATAACTTATGGATAAGAGGAATTGAGTGTTTTTATATAATCTAAGAAATACTTTCTGAAGAAAAAGTATTTGATCAGAATTCTTTGTGACAAAAGTTTTAAAGGAAACCAGATTGCTATGAGATAGTCTTTACATTAATGTGTGCCAAAGTGTATGTCAAGATGTTCCTGCACCCAGAGCAGGTATGCTTCCCCATAGATAAGCATCTGAAATAAGTCAATAATCTAGAGAAAAGATTAGTGAGGGATGAGATAAAGATGATATTACAGAAGTAAAAAATGATTAGCTCGAGGAAATGGCAGCTCAAATGATTCATGTTCCATCATCTTTTGCCTTCTTACAAGGTTGTTGTTGATACCAAAATCTGCCTTGGTTAAAAGGTAGGCTGTAGAGGTTAATGGAGACTAAGTGAGGCTGCTAATAAAACCAGTTCCTCTGAATGTTTCCTTGCCACGTGTGGAAGAACTGTCAGCAAAATTGTAATTGTCTACTTGTACAGAGCATACTTTTTTTCCTAATATCCTGATTTTGTCTGTAATCAGAAACAGAGGATGAAACAGATTTCTAGCTCAACTCAGTAAGGCCAATCTCTTTTTTTTTTTTTTTTTTTTCTACGAGTTTCCACCATCTGCTCTTGTGCACACTGTATACCTCACAAACAAAAAAGAGGCAATGGGACTTGCAGACTACACTGTGGCAGCCTGGGATGTAATTACAGAAATATTTTCTTCAGCAACAAAAGCAGATGGCATTGGCACAAGTGAGAAGGAAGCAAACTGTGACATGGAGATTAGAACAAGCAGCTGGGGTCAGGGAAAGGAAATTTCTTAAACTGACTTCATTGCCAAAAACATTGTTTGTACAACTGACCTCTTCAGTAACACAATCCAATGATGTGCCAAAATGAAAGCAAATGCTTTATGCTTTATTGTTATGCTGGAAGATCCATCCATTTCAACAACAACAAAACCAACAACTATTCTTTAAAAAGATATACTGATTCCCTGGAAATTTTAATTTCTGTTCAAAATATCCATTTACTTTTTCTCCTTAATAAACAGTGTTCAGATGTTCACCTGCATAAGTGAGGCAGCTCATGTGAATACAGGGAACAAATTCCTGATATGGGGTCTTCATGACACTGCAAGGAGTGAAGTGTAAACAAAGACAGCACTTTTCTGAAGTGTGCTGGGTGGCACAAGCAATGGAGGAAATTTTCTGATTTGCAATCTCTATCTCCACGTGCAAATTGCAGTGAAAACAGTTGTTTTAAAGACAGTTTGCAAGTCTGGGAGAAGACTGTCAACTGTCAAGGAACTATTTCATCTCCTTCAGGGAAATGATAGCCAAACGACAAGAACTTACGTAACAGCCAGTCCTTGTGCCAGCAGTTGAAATGTGTTTCTTTAACTCATCCACAGATGCAGAATTTTTTTTCTTTTTTTTTTTTTTTTTTTACTAGTGCAAACTTTGCAAGAATTAGCCATTTAATCTGTATTATAACTCTTACATTTCAATTAACTTACTAGATACAATAAATGTCTGCATGGAAATGATTCTTCACTGTAAACTAGCTAGAAAATAGTAAAGTCTTTTGGACACTGATGTGCAAGTAAATGGCAATTAATATTAAGTACTCTTGTGAGGACATTCCATCCGGCTAATATTTTTTCCTATCCCAAATTTAGCTGAAGCTTGATAAGAATTAATTCCAGAGCATTTAAAGGGGATTTATATACACGCTTAGTGTGCAAAAACATTTAATAAAGATCAGCAGATAATAAAATGTAGCATGAATATACAGAAATTACCAGGCATTTAAACTGTTCCTTGGCCCTTTGAAGTCACCTCTTTGGAATTACATGTATTATACAATGAAAGTGAGAAAAATATATATGAATATTTATCCATACAAAAGCCAAAGAAGATGTACATCTTCCTAAGTGGGTGAGAAATTAAAATATAATTGCTAGAGACTAGCATATGAGGCCAAACTTGCAAAAAATTATTCCAGTGAAGATCTTTCAATTGCAGAAGCATTCAATGTGAGAATAATGCCCCTTGAAAAAGAGTAGCTAGGGTTCATTCCTCATAACTGAAGTTATGGAGCACTGTAGATCAAGGACTGATATCGCTAAGGCAATATTCTGGTGCCATTTGCAGTTTATATGTTGTTTTGGAAGACATTTTTTTCTCCACCAGTAGAGAGAAGCACAAAGAGTGAATTTTAAATAGCATTTAGTAGGTTTTTACTGCTGAAAACTGTAGCCTGCGGGAGGTTTGATGTTTAGCAACAGAAAAAAGTCCAACCAGCAACATTTTCAAGCACAAAAGTAGAAAAGTAGAAAGCTGAGGTGAACAAAGATGTCAGAAACACTATAGCAGAAGTGTTGTTACTGTCTGGAAATGTTTATCATTTTCAGAAATGCAGAAAGTTGTTCTCCATTTCTGATGTTAAATCAAATGCAAAAAAAGTTTGTCTTACATAGTTTTAAGTTGTTTTGAATAATAAAGTACCCAGGGACCTTTGCTACATGAAAGATAATACCTCAAAGTGCTTTATTGTGGTAATTTCCATGGAAATTAACATTTACATGCATGGTTATCACACTTCCCTTGTAATGTAAAATATTACCATCTAAATCCCTATGAATTATAGTCATTGTGTAATCATCAATTTGACTCTGGATTTGATCTACATTCCCGCTGAGTTTGCTGAATACTTTTGTTTTTCCTCCTGGTGTTGAGCAGTACAAGTAAATCTTGAATAGAATTTTAAAATTCAGCAGCTGTTTTCTTTTTCTTTTTTTTTTTTTTTTTTTTCCATCTCTTCTACTTAGGTTCTTGTGTTATCTGTGTCTCCTTGTGTGTCTATTGCAGAAAATGAGTGCAAAGTAAATGAGCTGAAGCCCTCATAAAGCAAATCCATAAGGGATTTAATTCGTATTTCACTCAGAAATGACCCATAGAAGTGGAATACCTCCACTATAGTCTTTGCTGTGTCAAAGATGTTTGATAACTGTGTGTGAATCACAACTTCCCAGGAGCCAGAGTTCAATAAACACTTCAGTAGTGCTGGTTCACAGTTTCATTCTCTCATGTGGCCTTCATCACCCAGTTATCATTATAGTGCCTCAAGGCTGTTCTACAAATCTTAGTAGTTTTCTCCTACTCTGACCCATGTTTATCACTCACAGCCTCCCACCAAGTTTTCAAAAAGATACACTTTCTAGGTGATTCTTGATATATTTTATGAAACACACTCTTTCAGCTGTGGCAGTATAACCATTGACTTCTGTATGTTTGCTGCCACAAGAAAACTTCTTCATATCAGCAGATTATAGGAGAGATCATGGCTGTGATGTTAAAATTTGATCTTATTAACAAAATGAGACTTCTGGTGCAGTGTCAGATTCCTGGAAAACTTCTGGTAAGCACAGATTTTTTTCTTTTATGTTGAAAATAGAGGGATTATGCAATCATGTAATGACAAGATGAATGAAACGTCAAGGAAGCCCCCTCTAGAGTGAAATAATTCATGGGCAGCTGGCTTTGCAGCGAAGTTACTGCTAACATCTAACTAAGTGCAAGAACAAGCACCCTGAACATCTACTTCTTAGACCAAGTAATCATAGAATCATAGAACTGTTTGGGTTGGAAGGGACCCCTAAGTTCTAATCCTCCTGCTGTGGGTGGGGTTGCCAACCACTAGATCAAGCACTGGATCACCTTGCCCAGGGCCACATCCAGCTCCATATACCTGAGTCTCCCAACAAAGATATCAAATGGCTTCTCCAGGGCCACGAAGGAAGTCCAGCAGAGTACCAGGTTCAGCAGTACCAATTGTAAGATACCATGGCTTGAAACAGCACATAGTTGCAGAATGTTTTCACATTTAAGAAATTCGTGTTCTGTTTAAAAATACTAGATTTTTTATACTTATCTGTGTAAACAAAACATTAAAGTTTGTGAAACCCAAGCTTCCTTATTCAGTCACTTGAGCAAAAGTAGATGTTATCAGAAGCTACTTTGTGTTTTGTAGATCAAGATCAGAAATTCATGGTGGTTTAGAACATCCGAAACTCATGATAATTGCTGACTTTTGTCCATGCCAATCACATATGTCACTTGGATTTTAATCCAGCTTTGACACAATTCAGAATACAGTTTATGATATACATATAGGTAATTGTAACTTCTTATGTAAATCTGTATTAGCAAGGAAAATATACTAATTTCTACATTTATAGAGAAAAAAAGTTTTAAAAAAATCATGGTACTTAAAAGTAGAGAAATATTCAGTTTCTTTCTTCCAGTTTCAATCTCCTTTCCTCAGCACTATTTTCAAATATTAATTAAATTAAAAATATTTAACTCAATTGAGTCCTTCCCTCATTACACTGCAACACAGGAATACATAGAAACATCCTGTGTGGTGATCTGGGCATAATGACTGCTTTAATTCTAACAAAATATTTATGTAAAATCATGCTTTAAAGTGTACGGCTTGTATAATGTCTCAGTAAGTAGATATTACCAGAACTCATGATATCAATGACTGAAAATGCAAGAAATATGCAGAGGAAGGCATATGTTGGGTATGTGACTCATCAAATGTTTGGCATCAGAAAGGAATAGACTTTGTCTCTCATATCTTTTGCTCCAGTGTCCAGTCACTGGTGAGCGTACAAGATATTTCAAGATGTATTTCAAAGAAAAGAAATAGGCCAAAAAGGTCAGATCTAAAGCTCCCATCACATGCATAGGTGACTGAACTCATAACAGTGCACCTGAATGCTTACTATTCAGCAACTAGCTCAGTGACTATCTTATGCTCATCACTGACTTTGTTGTCAAGTGTAAACTAAATGCTGCAGCTCACCAAAATATATGGGGAATTTATAGAATCATAGAATGGCCTGAGTTGAAAAGGACCTCAAAGATCATCAGGTTTCAACCTTCTTGCTATGTGCAGGGTCACCACCCACTAGATCAGACTGACCAGAGCCACATTCAGCCTGGCCTTGAATGCCTCCAGGGATGGGACATCCACAACATCCTTTGGTTCACTATGTCACCACCCTCTGAGTGAAAACTTTCTCCTAATGTCTGACCTAAACCTCCTCTGTCTCAGTTTAAAACTATTCTCCCTGGTCCTATCACTACCCACCCTCATAAACAGCCATTCCCACTCCTGTTTATATGCTTCTTTCAGGTATTGGAATGAGGTCACAGTGAGGTCTCCCTGCAGCCTTCTCTTCTCCAAGCTAAACAAACCCAATTACCTCAACCTTTCCTCAGAGAAGAGCTGTTCCAGCCTTCTGATCATCCTAGTGCCCTCCTCTGGACCCATTCAAAGAGCTCCATGTCCTTCCTGTACTGGGGGCCCCAGGCCTGTATGCAGTACTTCAGATGGGGCCTCACAAGAGCCGAGTAGAGGGGGACAATCATCTCCCTCTCCCTGTTGGCCACCCCTTAATTAATACAGCTCAGAACACAGTTCTGAGCTGCAAGCACACACTGCTGGCTCATGTCCAGCTTTTTGCCCACCAGGACTCCCAAGTCCTTCTCCACAGGGCTGCTCTCAAGGCGTTCTGTCACGCTTTCGTGATTTTTGGTTATCGGTATTCCACATCATAACATCATGTAATGCACTGGGGGTATGACTGTTGATGCTCAAGTTCCAGGTGCCTGTCTGGACGAGAAGAAGAACTACATTCCCCAGGGGGCTTTGCAGTCAGCAAGGAGATACAACTCCTGGCAAGGTCACCTGATGTTCTCTTCTTCTTCTGCTCTTCTTCGCCTGCACTCCTTTGTCTGCTCTTCTCCGTCTGCTTTTCTTCATCAGCTCAACTGCACTGCACATCTCACCTCAGTGTTGTGGTGAGGCCTATCCAATTTTCGGATAACTTTATATAACAGTATAACTTTGTGCGGGGCCCCGAGTAGCAGCAGGCTTTTGAGCAGATAAAACAAGAGAGAAGTTGTGCTGTGGCTCTGCGGCCAGTACAGATGGGACATAATGTAAAGGACATCCCTTACACTGCTGCTGGAGATAAAGGTCCCACTTGGAGTTTATGGCAAAGAGCCTCAGGAGAGACCCGAGGCCGACCCCTGGGATTTTGGAGTCAGGTGTACAGAGGGTCTGAAGAGTGCTACACTCCAACTGAAAAGGAGATCTTAGCCATATATGAGGGGGCTCTGGCTGCTTCCGAAGTAATCGGAACTGAAGCAGAGCTCCTTCTGGCACCTCGACTGCCAGTGCTGAACTGGATGTTCAAGGGAAGGGTTCCCTCCACCCATCATGCTACTGATGCCACCTGGAGTAAGTGGATTGCACTGATTACACAACAAGCATGGATGGGGAACCTCAGCCGCCCAGGAATCCTAGAGTCAACATGGACTGGCCTGAAGGTAAAAAGTTTGGAATGTCAACAACAGAAGTATTGCATGCTATAGTGGCCCCACCACACAGTGAATTACCAGAAAATGAAAAGAAATATGCCCTGTTCACAGATGGATCGTGTTGTATTGTGGGGAAGCATCACAGATGGAAATCTGCTGTGTGGAGCCCCACACAACAAGTTGCAGAGGTCACTGAAGGGAAAGGAGAATCAAGTCAGTTCACAGAGGTAAAGGCTGTCTATCTGACCTTAGATGTTGCTGAATGGAGGAGGTGGCCAATGCTCTATCTCTACACTAACTCATGGATGGTAGCAAATGCTTTATGGGGGTGATTACAGCAGTGGGAACAGAACAATTGGCAAAGAAGGGGTAAGCCTAATTGGGCTGCTGAACTGTGGAAAGACATTGCTGCCCGAACAAAGAATATGGTTCTAAAGGTGGGCCGTGTAGATGCTCATGAGTTGGGCTACTGAAGAACAGCAAAATAACCATCAGATAGAGAGAGCTGTCAAAATTAAGGTGGCTCAAATAGACCTGGACTGGCAACACAAGAGTGGATTATTTCTGGCTCTGTGGGTCCATAAGACCTTGGGTCATCAACGAAGGGATGCAACATACAAATGGGCTAGAGACTGAGGGGTAGACTTAACTACGGATGCTATTGCACAGGTTATTCTGTGGACTGTGACACATGCACCACAATTAAACAAGCCTGGAGAATGAAACCTCTCTGGGGGAAATGACGATGGCAAAGGTATAAATACGGAGAGGCATGGCAGGTTGACTATATCACCTTGCCACGATCTCGCAATGGTAAGCAATATGTGCTTACTATGATAGAGGCAACCACTGGGTGGCTTTGACACAAATGCAGCACCCCATGCTATTGCCTGAAACAGCATATTGGATCTCAAGAAACAAGTCCTGTGGTGACGCAGCAGAAAGAATTGAGTCAGATAATGGGACTCATTTCAAAAATTCTCTTGTAAATACTTGGGCCAAAGATCATAGCACTGAGTGGATTTATCATGTCCCCTACCATGCACCAGCTTCTGGTAAAATTGAATGCTACAGTGGGTTGTTAAAAGCCATGGGTGGTGGAACATTTAAGCATTGGGAGAAGCATTTGGCAGAAGCCACCTGGTTGGTCAATACTAGACAATTGATCAATCGCAATGGTCCTGCTAGCTCCCTACATACTGTCAAGGGAGATAAGGTCCCTGTAGTACACGTAAAGAACATGTTGGCAAAAGCAGGTTGGGTCTTTCCAGCTTCTGGGAAGGGCAAACCTCTTTGTGGAA
>NW_024968884.1:0-14591 GCF_019238085.1 Lagopus leucura
CTGGAGCACGTCCAGAGAAGGGCCACAAAAATGACCCATGGAATGGAACACCTATGGTGTCCTATCCTAGTGGCTTCTGCTCTGAAAAGTTTTTCAGCTAATTTTAAGATACCGTGAAGTTCCTTAGATACTAGACAGCATGTTCTCTGCAACATGTAATTGTTTTTTCTCTTTCCCAATTGATGTGCGGGCTACAAAATAACTTTTCTCAATGACTCTTTCACCAAAATGACATAATGCTGCAGCCATAAGATGAATGGATTGAATTCTCGCACATAATGGATGGAGCTGGCACAGACTCTTCCCTTCGGGTAGGCAAGCACCGTGCGTGGCATGGGCTTCTGCAGCCTCCACCTGCCAGGCCGCTGGCCCCGACAGCCAGACAGCAGAAGCGGGCCAGGCCTCTGGGAGGAAGAGGAGGCCAGAGAAGAGCCCGAGCTGCCGGGCACTTGAGGGAAACCATCACCGGTTGCTTTACCATCAACCAGATGTGCAGTCACTCAGGAGCTCTGGCTGCAGCGAGAATTTTGAGAACCCTTCTGGCAACTGCGAGGTCCTCCACAGTGCATCCACTCACGCAGATGAGGTCTCCAACTTTGCTACAAGAGGATCCAGCTTTCATATTGTTATATTATCGTCTCCACCGATCTGATTCCTGTGCCCGGGGGTCTTCCTGTCCACGGGTGTTGTGATCTGGGCACACCTATCCCCCAAAGTAGGACTGCAAAGCAAAATGCCTCTGCTTTTGCATGCGGCCAGCACCAGCTCCTCTTCAATGCCATTTCCAGGGTGCTGAACAAGACACGGGGCACATGCACGGCAGAGGAGCACCCCACACACTGGGAGATTCCCAGGCACAGGAATCAGACAGGTGGGGTACAAGCCCCGCGAGTCCCAGCACTGAGTTGAGCCGCTCCCAGCAGAGCATCCAAGCAGGGCAGCCTCTCGCTCTCACCTCGACGAAGAAACATCGTTGAGCAGGCAGTAGCTGTTCTCTTCTAGTGTGTCTTGGAGCATGGTCTGCAGAGTGCGCTGCCTGTCACTGCAAGTGTTGTGGTTTTGTGATTTTTGTTGTAGGTATTCATAACATCATAACATCACGTAAAGCAGTGGGAGTTAAATGATCTGCATAGACTGAACCTGCAGGACAGGTTAAATAGGAGTGAAAGAAAAGCTACTGAGTCAATTGCCAGATACCCTGCTGTTATTCATTAATTCATTCAGAAACGCAGAGGGAGACTGATGCTTAGCGTCGTGCAGTGACGCAGGCAGACCTGCCTATGGCCCTGCCGTAAGTCCCTGCGAGGCAAAGAAGATAAGCTAGTTTCCAGCCCTGAGAAGGCAGACCACAGTAATTCACAAGAAGAGGGAAACTGGATCCTCATCTCTGCTCGGAATAGGAGGAGGACCCACTCCCTTTCCCCTAAAGTGGCTCAGAGCAACAGCTGAGAGCCTGTGGGGTAAGAAAGACATGAGAGGACGGTGTGCAGGTAACAGTTTGAAGCCAGCAAGTTACAGCCACGTTCAACCGGTCCAGCCAAGGACTCACACCACTGGTTCGAAACCAGTGTCAGGAGAAAAAGGCAAAAGGTGTTAGCAACTGGAGGCTACTTGCTGAGAGGCACCAAGGCAGCCGTCTGCCGCCTGGATGAGCTCTCCAAGTAGGTTTGCTACCTGCCAGGCGTCTGCGTTCATGAAGAGAATTGAAGAAGGAGGCCGTGGGGTCTGATAAAGACAGACAACTGCTATCAACCCTTCTCCTTCAAGGCGGGTCACATGAGACTGCAACAAGGAGATGACAGAATCTGAAGGGAGATGGGTAGTGTTCTCCTTGACCTTCCTGCTGGGCAACCATGACCCAGGAAGAAGGAGGCAAACCCAGCAGGTGAATGGCTGGTGGTGTGATACAGCCACAGAATCATTAGGGACAGATAAGACCTCTCAGGTCATCAAGTCCATCCATCAGCGCATCCCCAGCATGCCCACTAACCATATCCCTCAGTGCCACATCCACGTGTTCCCTGAGCACCTCCTGGGACGGTGACTGCACCACCTCCCTGTGCTGCCAGTTCCAATGCCTCACTGCTCTTTCTGGGAAGAAAGTCTTCCTAATATCCATGATGTCTTGCTCAGGGTTATGGGTACTGTGTTCCTGGACACAACTTCAAGATACCAGGCATATTGAGGTTGGATGAAATGCAGCTGACCAGGAGGGGCAAGAATTCTGGGCAGCATGCTGGCTGGGCTGGTTATTGCAGCTTCACACTGGATATAGAGAGAGATGGGTGTGTATTTCCAAGTGACAGAGAAGAGCCTGGAAACACCGTCACTTTTGGAAACGGCCTAGAGAAAACTCAGATTTGTACTGGTGCAACTCTCCTCCAAGAAGGCAACAGGGCTCACAGCCCAACTGAAGCCTCAACACACGCAGCACGGTTAAGAAGTAGAAGGAGCTACAGTGCAATCAGAAAACTGTGACCTATCACAGCAGTGCGGTGAGACGAACTACCATGCTGGGGTGCTACAACGGAGTGCCACAAGGCTTTTGGAAGAAAGAAGGCAGGGAAGAAGAGGCTGGGGAGCTGCCCTCAGTGTTAACTGGGTGTTAGCTGTTGTGGTTTCGTGATTTTTGTGGTCAGTATTCCACATCTGAACATCATGTGGACAAGTGGGAGTTAATGCGTGAATGTGCTGGTTCCCTTTACTGTCTTTTGCGGACTCTTTGAGTATCGCCATGGGAGGGGAGGGGGCGGCATCCCCGGAGGACCTGGCGGGCAGAGGAGTGCGGTGGAGCTGCAGATGGGACCCGGAGTGGCTGCCTCTCTTCGTCTGGCCCGGCTCAGCCGGCTCAGCTCGCCGCGGAGAAAGAGCGTGCTTTCCTCGCACTGTTGTGGTTTGACTCTCATTTTTTGATACTCTCGTCTCTCTCGTTTTGTTTTAGTTCGATTCAGTAAATTACCCTTCCTCCTCAGATCGTTGCCGTCGTGTTTTCTCTTTCTTAACACTGCCGGCCAGCTCTCTGCCCTTCCCCCTCTCCCGGACGCGCGTGGCCCGGGGCCGGCCGGGTGGCGGCAAACCGTTAGTAACCGTTTTTTTTTTCCTCTTCTTCCCGGGGCTGTGCCCCTTGTCACGCGCTTATATCTAAGGATAGCCCGTGACATTAACCAATGGGGATTGCGCAGGGCTGCCTCTGAAAAACAGCTGCGATCGTGTTGAGAGCTGACGGGTAAAGTCAGGCTCTGAGCCGTGGGCCCTGGCCCACACGGCCCAGCACAGCTCGCAGTGCAGTCGTCCCTGCCCGGCGCCTTCGCAGCGGTGGCCCTATCTTAGCAGAGAGAAACACCATGCCGTATTCGTGTCACCGCTTTTAGGCCGCACGCACAGTTGTGAGCACCTGTTCTCAAGGAGGAAGCACAGGAGAAACATATCCGAAATCTCTGACAAACACCTTGAGACCTCACTGAGAATGGCAGCTGCTTCCATCTGACTGAGGTGTTTCACAGAAACACCAGATGGTTTTGGTGCTGCCCTTTCTGTGTTTTAAGAAAAGCAACGCCTCCTATTTTGTTACATCAGCCCATGGCGCCAGAGGCAGATGCTGGAGGTAGGGCAGAAGGGGCTGACATCCACCCGCGTGGCATCAAGATGTGCTCCCACACTCCTTCTCCCCCACAAACAGTTCATTCACCAGCTTCCTAGCTTTAGCCTTATTGATCTGGCTTAATGTAACATGGAAGCAATAAGAAAGTCTTTCAGCCACCCTGCCTTCTAGAGGAGCTCTGCAAGTCGTTGTGAAGAAAAACTAAATAAAGCAGGTTAACCTCTGTATCTGGAGACAGTCAAGTAGCTTTTGAAGCTGTCCCACTCTCTACCCTATCTTCATCCAGCTGCCAGAGCTCTCAGCACTGCTGGTCTGCAGGGCACCCTCTAGGACCAAGATGTTCACAGTAGGCCCTTGACACTTCCTCTTCTGGCCTGCCCAATATAGACCTCAGCAAGCGTCTCATGGTTTGTTTAGGCTCTGTCAGCTTCGCTAAGAGTTTAGCTTAGGTTGACTGTGTTCCTGTGATCCCGCAGACACAAACCGTTGATCGGCCCTGCAAGTAGGAGTGGATTCAGCTGGACCTAGAGGCTCCTTGCCCCACGCTTCAGGGAGCTTAGAAAGCAGCCTCGTGACTCAACGGGGGTGTTAAATCACATGATACCTACGCTGCATGAATAATACAGATGATGTTTATTCTGTATCAGTAAATAGATGTTAATACATAGATGTAGATGTAAAGACAAAAGCTTCCCTACTGCGAGTGAAGATGATGGTGCACTGGTTTCCTTCAGTAACAGCACGGTGAAGCAAGAAGGCTGGCTGTCTTTCAGGGAAGCCAGCAGAGGAGCCAGCAAGGAGCACACGAAGGGGTGTGCAGAGCCTCAGGGCTGGAGCTGGGGGCAGCCCTGAACTCAGCCAGAGTAGCACAGCCAGACAGCTCTTAGGGAGTGCAGCCTCCTCTCCCACACACTTCTGAGCCGGTAACAAAGAGCTTGCTGGGTGCTGATTACAGGTGTTGTTCTCAGGAGCTGGATGGTTTCAGCCAGCAGGATGGAAACAGAAGGGCTGCTGGTGCTCTCCAAACTTCTCAGGGCTGATGTGGAAGAGAACAGAGTGGAGATCAGAGCCCTCATCTGTACAAAGCAAGCCAGGAAACTCTCCTCTGTAGCCACCCCACCCAGCTCTTCCCAGGGCCAGAACGGAGCAGGGAGACAGTGGGGTCAGCTGCAGAGGGGCTGGCAGCAAATGCTCACTGCTTTGCCCACACTGCCCCTTGTCCGCAGAGGTTGCAGAGCGCTCCTGGATCGGGACCGGGATTGCAGCTCGCTGCCCAGGGTCTTTTCTTCTCCCTGCCACTCTGCTTTGACCCCCACGCTGCCCTCACTCACCCTCAATGGTGGTGTTCAGCTTCTCCTCACGCCCATTTCTCAGGTGTCGCCCGGCAAGCCCTAGACACACACAGCCCGTCACAAATGCCGCTGGCCAGCCCACCTCTCCAGCACAGTTCCCCCAGCATCCCTGCTGGCCTGGCCACGCACCCGCGACTGCAGCACCCTGAGAGGCTCCAAGGCACCCAGCAAGACTCCCACCGCCACCCGCTGCACAGGCAGGGCTGCGGGAGGGCAGCAGGGAGCCCCTCGAGACCCCGGCCCCCGCCTTGGGCCAGCACAGCTCCGCGGGCACGTGGCTCAGCCAGCAGCAGCACGTGCTGGGGCCAAGCTGCTGCGGGGCACAGAAGGGTCGGGGTTCGTGGCTTACCAATGAACCTGACGGCTGCCTCTTGCAGTGGTTCCTGGGGGCTGCACAGATAGGACAGGCTCTGCTCCAGGAACTGATCTGCTCTGCTGCCGTGGCCCACCAGCTGGAAGACAGCACACATGGATGGGACTGGCGCATTCTCTTCCCCTCGGGCAGGCAAGGGCCGTGCATGGCACGGGCCTCCGCGAGGGAAAGGAGGCCGGAGAAGAGCCCGAGCTGCCGGGCACTTGAGGGGAAGGGGTATGTGAACGGCAGCAGGCTGTGCCCTTCAGCATGAAGCTGTGGTAGAGGCACGGGCACTGGCCCCACACCCTGGGCCAGGCCTGGCAGGCCTCATCTGGGCTGGGTCTCAGGAGGTCTGGGGCACTTGTCCTTACCAGGCACTCGCCGATCCTCTGCGGCTGCGCTGTCTTCAGCAGATAGCTGAGGTGCCTGTGTTTCAGCAGCTTGGCCGCACAAAGAAGGGCTTCCCAGGAGGCCTGCAGAGGAACAGAGACCAGGAGATGCCTTCAGTGCCTGCCTAACAGGGCCGGTGCGTCCTGCACCTTGCCACGGCTTGGGGCTTTCCTGGGCTCTGGTGAGAAGGAAGATGCAGCAGCTGGGGAAAGGTATCTGTTCTGCGCTCAGGCAGGGGCATGGGCCAACCACCATCTCCGGCACTGGGTGCTGCCAATGCCCAGGCCATCCTGAGGGCTGTCAGCACCTGCTTCCTCCAGTGACCGTGCAGTTTAGAAATGCCCACCTGAGCCACGCTCTGGTCCTCGTCATGCAGGTGGAAGAAGAGAGGCACGAGGATGTTGCGCACTCCCTTCTTAATCTCCACTGTGTGGGTGTCCCCTGCAACCTCCATGGCATCCTTACAGAGAAGGATGGAGCGCTGCCTTGTCTGGGCGGACTCCTGGTGACATAGAACAAGAGACACAGAACTGAGTCCTGCCTCCTCCAAGCCAAGGTCGAGCAAGGGGGCTGGCCAACAGGGACCCAAACGTTTGTGGCTCTCCCGCTCACAGCAGGGAGCTGCAAAAAGCCAGCTGTGCAAGCAGCACCATTGCGCAGCTGTACACCACTGTCAAAGCTGTGCATCTGCAGGGCTCCGCACGGGAGGGGCTGCCCCAGCACGACAGCCTGAGAAGCACCAAGCAAAAGGTTTCCTGCACACAGCCAGGCACTGTGGTGGGAAGAGGAGAATTCGTAGGCCAGTCCAGTTAGGCACACACCACGCGCTCATACACCCCGCAGCCATACTTCCAAGCCTCCCGCTCCCCCGCTGGCCTTACGTTTAAGAAGAAGGGCAGCAGGAGCTCAGGCAGCTGCAGGGCAGTGGGCACCGCCTTCTGTCGGTCTGCCAGGTGCAGCATGTTGTGGAGGACAGTCACAGACTTCACACCGATGATGCTGTGGGCATCTTGCAGTTGCTCTGTGATCTCTGGCAGCAGGTCTTGCAGAGTTACTGCCTGTGGCAAACACAGCATTTCTTCTTCAGAAACCCGAAGCACCGCCCCAGCAGAACACCTCTGCTTACAGACCGCACAGCCCAGGGCAGAGACCTGTTTGGGGCCAGATCTGAGCACACAGTGTCCCGTGGGATGGGATGGGATGGGATGGGATGGGATGGGATGGGATGGGATGGGATGGGATGGGATGGGATGGGATGGGATGGGATGGGATGGGGTGGGATGGGGTGGGATGGGGTGGGATGGGATGGGATGGAGGGCTGCTGCCTTTGGCTCCCAAAGCAACCATTGGTGTCAGTGCAGCCCTCAATGGCTGATGAAAAAGGCAGTGGGGCAGTAGTGCAGCTGACACCTCTCAGTATTATGGACAAAGTCCAGGCAAGCCTATGTGGGCACCGCTACCTGGGGCTGGGCTGCAGGCCCTCTTTGCCATCCCTTTGTCTCAGTGCCACCCACTCACCATCTCAGGTATCACAGACAGCCTGACCAGGCTGGTGGTAGCCAAGTCACGCAGCACTGAGTTCTGACTCTTCAGGTGTGACTGGAGCAGGCTCTGGATGCTGTAGCCATTGACGTACGCCACGATGTCAGTGACCTTAACGCAGTCCAGCAGCTGAAATACACCCAGCAGTACCATGAGAGGCCGTCCCCGTCAGCAGGATCCATGTGATGAACTGCCGCCCCCCCTCAAGGCCCAGGGCAGGAGGCCAAGGGCCAGCCACAGTTCTGTCTCGTGGCAGCACAGCAGCTCCCTTCCTGCTGCTCCTGCCCTCACAGCCATGTGCAGCCTCTCGCTCTCGCTCTCAGGAGCTGCACCAAATGCATGTGCTTCCACCCTTTTCCCCAGCCTCGTGGGGAAAAGGCCTCGGGGCAGGGCTGTCCCCAGCGGAGAGAGCGGCCCTGCTCTGTGGACATGCAACCTGACCCTCCCCACTCTGCCACACAGACTAAGGCAGACGCACCCCCAGGAGGCACCGCTCGCCTCTAGGCCCACCTCAGCGAACACAGCCATGGTCCCGATCTCCTTGTGCTCCTGTCTGTGCGCGAGAGCTGTGACTGTTTCTTCAAACACCATGGGACAGCAGAGCGGTACTGTGCTTCGCAGCGCCCTGGTCAGGGAAAGAACACAGAGATGCACTCAGTTTGCTGAGAAGCCTCGCTTACGAACAACTTGCGGTCTTCCCACAGGTGCCCACTGCTGGCCACCTCAGCTTCCCAAGTCCCTGGGCTCTTCATTGGCTCGAAGGCCACCCTTCTGGCTGCTCTGCCACACATCTCCGGCACAGGCCGCGGCACTGCATGCGGAGCCAGCCCCGGCAATAGCTGCAGCCAGCAGTGCGCAGGGAAAGGACGCTCTGGGAGGTGACAGGCCCTGCAAGTCCTTTCTCACTAGGCAACAGCAGCCCCTCTCCAGGGGAAAAGAGCTGGGGAGACAAGGACAAGTGGGGAGGCTCTCACCTGGTCAGCACAGCCACGCCTGTGTGGTAGGTGTCAAGGCTCATAAGCATGTCCCAGCCACCCTGCTGCTCTATGTCCTCCACCAGACCGTCACTCCTCAGGTGTTGGAAAAGAGCTCTCATGCTCTCCACCGCATGCCTGCGGACACAGCAAAGCATGCGTCACACAGGAAGCCCTGGCTCTGAGCCTGGGGCAGAGACCCGGCAGCGGGGATGGAGCACCTGATGATGTTCACAGGCGACATGTCCTCATCATCGGCAATCGGACTGAAGCAGCCACGCTGTGTGCACTGCAGCATGAAGAAGATCTGGAAGAGCATCCCTACGTACAGCTTGTGGATCAGCTGCCAAGCAGAGCCTTCAGTGGAGGGCAGATGGAGGATCGCGTGCAGGGCGTGACTTATCTGCAGGAAGCACCCAAGGATGGCCCTCAGGGTACAGCTGCCCCTGCCGTGCTGCCCAAGCCCATGGGGTGACATGCTGGGGTTCGAGGGGCAAGGAAAGAGAGGACAAAGGGCTGCGGAGGGGCTGCAGGGGGGAGGAGGGAGGAGACAGTAAGGAAGGGAAAGGGAGTGGAGGAGAGAGGAGGCGTGGGGAATGCAGCCCCGCCAGGGGTGAGCGAGGTGTCATCCAGAAACTCACTGCCAGGTAACCGGTGCAGTTGTGGCCCGGGCCAAGGCCATCGTGCCTGGGCTTTGGCCATTTCTGCAGCAGGGTCTCCAGCACGATCTCTGCAAGGCTGGGTTCGGAGACCATCGTCTGCCACATGATTGCAGAAGACCTGCAGAGATGAAGCACGCTGTGTCAGGGACTGCCCCAGCCACCATCCCTTGGCCTGTGCTGGCCCCAAGGGTCTTGAGCCATCCATGAGGTGGGCGGGCCCCGCAAGTGTCGCACCATGGGATGTCACGCAGCACGAAGCTGACCACACTCTGTGGGTTCAAGCGTGTCATCTGCTGAAGGGTCCGGATCGCGATGTCCCGGAGCGACTCCTCACAGTCCGACGTGAGGTGGTCATAGATGCTCTGCACGATCAGTGACACCTGGAGGAGACACAAGGGCACTGAGATGGAGCACAGCCACAGCCCCAGCTGCCAGGGGGTACTGCTGCTTCCCTCCTGTGGCGCTTCACCGGTCTGAAAAGCCAGCCAAGCTCCCAGGCTCCGCTCTCAGGTCAGGGGAAGCCCCGCAGAGGGCAAAAGCACAGGGCAATCTGGCTGAGAAGTGCTTACGTTTGAGAGCTGAGGGTCCGCATCTTTCAGGACCGCATCCAACGTCCTGGCAACCACGTCGGTGTCAGAGACCCTTGGCTGCGTTATGCCCTGCAGGATGGTTAGGATGAAGTCTCCCATCTCGCTGGGGCAGAGCCAGCTGCCCACTACCTGTGGGAAGGAGGAAGGGAGATAAGGCAAGATGCACTGTGTTTAATGGTGATGGGGCACATGTGAGCAGCAGTGAGGGTGGCTCTGGAGAGGGGGAGAGACCCAGGGCAGTACTGGCGCTGTGCCCCAGGGGAGCCCAGCGCTGAGCTGACTGCAGCCTCAGCGGGTGCAGAGAGGGAGCTGTTGTGCAGAGCCATGGCTGGGCTGGAGTCAGGGTCACAGAGCACTGGCTCTGCAAGCAGCGGGGGCTCACCGATAGCCAGAACAGCTGCAATCACAGCTCTGACACTGAGAGAAAGTCTTTGGCTACTCCCTGCTGAGACACGGCTGGACCCTGCAGCTGGATTGTTGAGAGGCTGAGACAGCCCCTGCCTCATGCCCACACTTACTGGCCCATTGGCTCACATGAGCCTCCTGCCACGGGGAGTCTAGCATCCCAGCAAGGGACGAGCTGCTTACCAGTGTATTCAGAGCAGCATACTGGGCACAGAAAAAGTCCCAGCATTCACCCTCCGCATACAGTTGGAGATTGGCATGTCCAAACTTGTAACCTGGGCAGAAGGAGTAAGAGAGTGAGTGGTAGGACTGATGGGAAGAAGGCAAGAAGAGCACCTCTCAGGCTGCAGCGAGGCAGGAGAGCTAGGTCCAGCTTTCTGCTCTGAAGGAGGAAAGCAGCCCTGCCATGCCGCTGCTACAGACTCGCCAAGACAAGGAGGGCGGCCAAAGAGGTGCGCTGCCTCGCCTGGAAGTTATTGTGTGGAGCACCGCAGCCCATCCCAGCCTCTCTTACTCTCTCGCATTGCCAGGATCCTGTGGATGCCATGCAGAGCCTCCATAGAATCACGCCTGATGTCCTGGTCCTCCTCGGCACAGCCCAGGATGAGGCTCCCCAACAGCTGCCCCATGAGCATCTCGGACTGGTTTTGTATGGAGCGATTGCTGTCCCTGCTTTCACTGTATCGAGGCGAGCTCTGAGGAACGAAGGAAAGGCAGAGTCGCTGGGCTGAACTGGTGCGCCTGGGACAAAAGCCCTGTCCCCCCAGAGCCAGCAGCGGGTTGAGCACCACAGGAGTTGAGCACCAGCGCTTTGGCCAGCTCTGCCCTGGGCCACGCAGGGGCCGACCCGTGGCAGACCCACATCTAGGTGAGGAGCACACGGACTGTCTTTGGTGGGAACTGTTGAAGGGTTTTGAGTGGCTGCTGGATTTTGGTGTGTGGGGGACTCTGTCCCAGATCTGCTGGTCTAGCAGGGAGCCCAGAGCTGCCAGCTTACTGGGGCACCAGGAAGGGGCAAGAAGGGGGTTAAACGCTGCCCATCTCTCTGGCTCCTTACCGCTATCAGAGAAGCAGGGACTAGGACTTTGCTCAGGTTGGCAATCCTCCCCATGGCACACTGGCGCACTCTCAGCCACTCAGATTCGGCGCAGGGCAGCAGGGCCTGAGAAGACAAAAGCTGTTGGTCAACCACAGATGCGATGGCAGCTCCTGAAGCGGCCGCTGTGCCGGGCAACTGGTGGGGCACTGACAAGGTGCCCAGGCTTCCCATGAACAGGAGAAGAGCCTGGAATGGAGGCCCGGCCTCCTGGCAGCCTCAGGAATGGCTGCCCCAGCAGAGACCTGCTGCGGTCACCGATCATTATCCCCACCCTCAGCTCCTACAAAATGGCTCTGCCCCTTCTCCAAGAAGGAAGGGCTTTGGGGCTGGCATGCTGCTGGGTGCCCTCAGCGGCCAGAAGAAGAGCGTTTCAAGGCTGAGCTCCCTTTGCATGGTGGCCACATCCCAGCAGACCTCGGCCTTGCTGACATCTGGCACAAAGAGCATCCCCGAGGCAGGCAAAGTAGGGCAGTGGGTCAGCAGTGCCAGCCGCCGCTGCGGGGTCTGGGAAGGGCACTCAGCGGCCTTCCGCTGCTCAGGTGCAAACCACTGGGCTTCAGGTGGTTGCGTCCCCACCCCATTGCCCACTTTCTGTGCCTCTTTCTGGGACGCGGTGCCCACCCCAGAGCATCCCTTCTCTCTGGAGGAAAAGCCCCTGTGAGCCTTGCTCTCTGCACGTGCCAGACCTGCAAGACGATCACCAGGTTGAGGGTGGCGGAGTGTGGCGGAAGACGCAGCAGCACATGCAGCACGCTGTCCAGAGCTTGCAGCACCTGCAAGAAGAACAGAGCAGGTGTGCACTTTTGCTTGCCCCTTTTTTGCAGGAAGCTGGCTTCAACTCCTGCCACCTGAAGCAGAATTCAGCCACCATACGGTGCCAGGAGCCTGCCCTGTGGTGCCTCCAGGTCTGCCTTGGCTGTCTCCTTCCAGCAGCCAAAGCTAACTGGAAAAAGCGTGCAGAATTGGTGGCAGGCTCTCTGTAGCACAGCCAGCTCTTACCTCATCGCAGAGAGAAGCGTCAAAGCTGATCTGTTTCTCCTGTTCGGCGAGAAAGCAGATGTAGCTAACACAGGGGCTGAGGTGCTGCTGGATCTGGGCTGTGATCTCAGTGCTGCAAGGAGAGGAAATGCCTGTTGGATGCTGGCAGCTGGGGCATGCCTGCTGCTGTCAGGCCCTTGCTGTGGAGAGGCCCTTGCACAGCCGGGCTCTGGGGCACTTGCCTCCTTGCAGTGATGGCAAGCACGGCGTGCCTGCCCAGGCACATCAGCGGGTGCCAGTAGCGGGGGAACTTCTTTCGCAGTAGCACCTGGAGAGAAACAGACGGCGCAGCTGAGCTAGGACTCGGGCGCTGCCGGCAGCCAGCACGAGGGTGCACAGCACCGCTGTCCCCGCGCCGACACCGGCACCCGAGGCAGGAGCCCCATGGCCGGCAGGCAGCTCTGCGCCCAAAGAGACCTGTCCCACTCGTCCCCGTTTGCACCGCCGGGCCGGCGTACGGCCAGCTCGGCCCCTTCCTTCAGCCTCGCCGGGTGCCCCTCACCTCGTGCTGCGCGTCCAGCTTGCCGTCGGCCAGGTACCTCCCCTCCAGCCGCAGTCTGCAGACGGTACGGAGGGAGGCCAGGAAGCTCGTCCTCGCGTCCAGCTCCTGACAGTCGAGGAGACGAACGGGAAGAGTGAGAGGGCGCGGGCAGCGGGGCCGCTGCGCGGAGGGGCTGCAGCGGTGTTGCGGAGGGCTGGGAGGGCAGCAGCTCTGCGCGGCCAGCCGCGCTCCGAGAGCCTGGGTGCGGGCAGCAAGCACGGCGGCACCCGGCTAGGAGCGGCGGGCAGAGCCTCGCGCCGACGAAGTCGGACATCGTTACCTTTTCCCGGCCGGCGAGGAAGGACCAGAAGAACTTGCAGTCCTCCTTCTCCTTGTCATCCAGCTGCTCGACGCCGAAGGCAGCGGCAGCGTCATCTGTTAAAGAAGGAGCGTGGAGAGCTGGGGGCGAGGGCGGGAGGCGCAGGGAAAAGCCGCGCGCTCTCCGGCTCCGTTGCCGCCGCCCCGCAGACGGGGAGCCACGCGTCGGCTCCGGCGCCGGTGCCCGCTCTTCCCCTGGCGGAGCGAGGAACGAGGCTCCCGGCGTCGAGCAGGGTGCGCTCCCTGGCAGCGGTCCCGCCCAGCCCGACTCAAAGCCTCGCTCGCCGGGCGGGCTCCACGTGTAGCGGGTGGCACACGGCCCCCTCGAGCCCCGACCGCAGCCCGCCGCGGAGCCCGGAGCCGGGGCTGCGGCTGGCCGGGCCCGGTGCCGCCCGCGTACTCACCGGTCTGGAGACCGCAGGTCTCCTCGAACGACTCTCGGCCATCCATCTCTGTCCCCGGGGAACGCAAGAGCCGGGACTCTAGGGGAACGCTATCGGTAGAACTGGGGGCTCCTCCGCGAGCCCCGTTGCTCCCGTGCAGTCCCGTCGCTATCCTCCTGGACACTGAGGGGCTGCCGTGCCGTGCCTGGGTAGCCCCAGGCGTTCAATGGGCGTCACAAAGGCCCTTTTGTGCCGTCACCTGCGCCACAGTGTTTGCGCCGCCCACTGCCCGAGGATTGCCACGAGGCTGCCCACCTTTGGGCACCTGAACTGTCTCGCTGAAAGTCCAGGCTGAATATGGCCCCAGGCACTACACAAACACACCCTCTCTGATGCACTCCCCTTTCACAGCGCCTCTGTCACATTGCTGCCTTAAGCTTTAGCATAGCTTTTCATCGCCGTGGTATCGAAAGGTGTCTTGTGCAGAATTACAGCAATGATGAAAGCATCCGAGGAGTGTTTGGCACTTCCCTCTGTGGGAATCAAATGTTGTTTCTGCATTAGAATTGGATAATTTTTTTATTTTTTTATTTTTTTTTCATGATCTCTGCTATCATAGTTCTTTTTGGGAGTCCTTCTACTTAACTTGTGGAAGATCTCTGGTAAGTTTACATCACTTATCCTCTAGACGAACCTTCCCGGGAACGCACACTCTGTATATAGGTGTATAGATGCATATTTTGTCATACACACTGCTAGAATATCCTGCACGAGAGCAAACCAGAGAACTAGTCATGGTTCTCCACGTGGAGGGAACTCCACATGCCCAAGGAAGCACCTGAAGAGACACCGGAAGGCCTGGCATCATCCCCCAGTACTCTTTGTTCAACGAAGACTTTAAAGAAAATCACTGTATCAATACAAGGAGAGCACGGAGACATCTTGGAAACAACAGGATGGCTACTGACTGGCACCAGATAACAAATAAATTAAGTAAATAGCAAATGTAAACCTTCTGATAAGATTGTGAACCTGGAGTACCCAGCCAGTGGGGAAACAGAGGGGGGGGGGAGGCAAGGGGGAGAAAACCGGGTCTAAAGGCTGTCATGATGTATCCATAGGTGCGCTCCTGCTTGTGGGATGCCCGCCATTGCAATCGCGAATAAATTCTGCTTTTATCAGAGATACTGTCCAGACAAAATTACTTGGATATTTCCAACAAGGATTGAGTGGTCAGTGGTGGTCAATGGCTCGGGGTCTAGATGGACAAGCGGTGACAAGTGATGTCCCCCCCCTTCATCAGTGACACTGACAATTACAGTGGGGTTGAGTGCACCCTCG
>NW_024968885.1:0-4481 GCF_019238085.1 Lagopus leucura
GATCCTTGAGGTCCCTTCCAACCCGGGTGATTCTGTGATTCTGTGAATCTCTTTGCAGCACAACGCTTTTGTAGGTCACTTCTTTCTGGCACGTTCCTGACACATTATTTTGACGCTGCTTTATTTGTTAATTCCTTTCTGAGCTACGTACATAAAATGCTGTCTCTGTGCGTTGGATAAAAAGGATAACAGGTGGATACTAGTCTTCTGGGAGAATTCCATGAAACTTGGATATGGTTCAGCCATAAATCTCTTTATCACATCAGCAAAGGCACGAACAGAGTAACACAGAAATGGAGAGAAATACTGTGTGGCTGCCTTGCCACAAAATGCCAAACAAAAAGCAGGAATGGCTTTGCTATATTAAACGTCGGACTAGCCAGGAAAACAAGGGCCGTGGGGAGTGCTGTGTCTCACCAGCCCGTCACCAGTTGCAGTCAGATGGCTGCTCTGTCAAGCAAAGCAGTGTTCAGGGGTTACAGACCCTAGGTTTGCATCCTAGCCATTTGCAGGAAAGTGGGGAAAAAAGTTAGGAGGCAGAGCTATGGTGGAAAGTTAAAAACAAAATCAAGAAAAAATTGAGAAAGATTTTTCTGAAGTAGGACTGTGCTGCTTGGAGTAGCTGTTGATGGACTGCAGCTGTAAAGTCCGTATCTAGTTTGGGCAGTCATTTTTCTCTTGTAGATGTTTGAAGACTGAACTGAGCCTTTCATTTCGAACTCTACTGCTTTTACTGAGGAGAGAGCAAGTATTACAGCTTGGTTTGCTAGCATTAAGTACTTACTGCAATGCTGTGTATCTCTAAAATAAAAATTAAAGAACTTGAGAGAAAAAGGAAGTTAGTTAATTTGAAGGTCTGTTTGACTCACTCGTTCCCTATTCCTCATGCTGTTCCATGGCTTGTAATGGCCTTTTAGCATCTCATCATCTCCCTTGCTTTCCCTCTCTAATTCAGATTTTCTTCAGAGGTGGAATGATGGCACCTCCTTTCAATATCAGTGGTGTCCCATGGCAACTGCTGCTATTGTTGACCTGGAAAAATAACTGGGGAAATTTAAGTAAAATGTTTTTAGCTAAGTCCAAGTCAGCACCTTAGTTATGGAAGAACAGGATTTTTTCCAGCTTAAAGGGAACAAGTGAGTGAGTGGAGAGGCTCTTCGTTCATTTCCCCTCACTGCTCCTTTTTCATGGCTTGTCACAGATCTGTTCAGCAGTTGCATCGTGAAGATCTTGCACAGCATTGGAGCAGACAGTCAGCAGAGGGAAGGAACTGTCTCCTCCCCAGTTGCATGGAAATATCTTTGAAATATTTTGCACACCCAGATTATTGCTTATTGAAATGGCTTGGCAAACGCTTCTGCGCTCATTTCCTCATGCTGTAAGATGTTCTTCTGCGTTTGCAGGTGCTCATTGCACACTTCCAGCTCTTCCAGGTTGCATGTGGTTAGCTGGATGCTTATCTTATTGCTCCTCATGCACACAGACTCCACTGTACCAAACAACTCTGCTCATACTTAATTTTTTTAGGGCAGTACAGCCAGTAAGTGAGGACTGCTGGGAAAGATATGGTCTGCCATAGAAATAAGGCTGCCTTTTCTTTTTGTAAGTTCATAGATGATTATTAATGTAACTAATTTTGATCATATGATAGCTTAATTTCTCCTCGGTAAGCAAAGGCCAGGAGGAGCTTCAGGTTAATAGGATTTCTTTTATTGTGCAAATACAACAGTGTTTCAGGGTATGACTCTAAGGGTGGTTGGGCCTTTTAGTGCCTGGGCTGCAGCTAGTTGTCATTACTCATCTGACAAGCAGCAGTGGGGAAGAGACAGATTTTTGTCTCTAGCTTTTTCTTACATCTGCTTGTTTGTCTTTTATGATAAATCTCTCCCAAAGTTAAATGTTTTGCACTCATTTCTTAAACATCACCTGGCTGTTGTACACAAAACCATCTTTACTTACTGGAGGTTGGTGCAAAATCAAATGTATGGGGGAGTTTGTGTTTCCGTTTGGCATGAGAGCCCTTAACCTGACAGAATGCATGTCTGGTGCTGGAGGACCCAGGTGTAAAGCTGAAATCCACATCAAAAGGAGGCTTCTGTCTTTGAACTTTAGATCTTTTGCATTTCTGCAAGAAAGAGTGGAGGGTGGATGGGCACCTGTTCTTGTGGTTTTGTGCCATGCTTGTAAACATCCACATCCATGTGAATTGGAGATGAGATCTTCTTTTCTATGCTTGTGTATGTTGAAGTATGGCATGTGTGGGGCAAAGTCCTGGGCAGCATGCTTTTGCTGACCCAGCCTGAGCAGGGTGCAGGACTAGAGGATCCCTTCCAATCTAAAAAGTTCTGCAATTCGTGTGCTGTGAATGAAGTCTAGTGGGATCTTTGACATAGAGATCCAAGTTTTCTGTTATCGCAGTGTCACTGTTCAGAGTTCATGAGGCAAAAAGGACTGTTCTGCCTCAGACAAAAGCACAATTTTGACTAAGGTAGGATGGGGACTTCAGAAGGGAAGCTGGAGACTTGAACACTCATTTAATGAGATGCTGTTGAAGTGAGGAAGTTGTAACTGCTGAAGCCTAGAAAGAGTCAATGGAGAGCATTTATCTCCAGCTGGTCAATGCATAAGTATTTGACTTCCTGTATCTTTATTGTTTTGGCAATGATTGTTATCTACACAAATGTTCAGTCCTTTTTCCAATCTGAAATTAATTTTTGCCTATGTGATATGTTACACAAAAAGTTCTTTGCCATAAAATTTGAACATTGTGAGTTAATGCTTGTCCACTATGAATGCTGGTTCTCTGCTAGGGTGGGAGCAAGGGAGCTAGCATATTGTATGCAGGAGGCTGGGAGACTTCATTTCCCAAAACTGTGACATAATTTGTGGAAGGATTTACTAATAAGAGCAGAGTTTAACAATACTAAAATGGAAAGCCCTGACAAATGACTAATGGGAGGGGAATGATTGTGTCTGTGGCTGAAGGATGGGAAGACCAAGCAGGACAGTATTTGCATATACATAACCCGCACAAAATTATAGGTGAGAGGATTTGTGAAAGACAGTGCCAGTGATGTGACATCAGAGGGAAAGGGACTTTTGAGTTTCTTTCTTTTTTTTTTTAGCCATGCATGACCTGCACAATTGCTGAGTTTTAGGGCTTTTTTTACGGTTAATATTTTCACGATATACGTCACAAGCTGATTTCAATCAGCAGTCCAGAGCAACGGTTTAATAGCAGAAGAAATAAAAGTCTGGATGTCATGAGAGTGTGCTACTGGTCTAATGTTCTTTCTAGACAAAAGATTGGTATTACAAAGAGGAGCACTTTATATTTTTGTTATTATGTTGCTCTTAGGAGAGTGGATGCTTGCTTTCTGAAACGCTGAGGATGATTAATATTAGGGGAGCCCCCTTTTCCAGGAACCTTTTGTATTGTCCTACCACTGTAATTTCTTCGGTGTGTGCAGTGGGACCAAATCCACAAATTCAGTTTCTTCTTGGTTGAAGCAGGGTTTCTTCTCTTTCAAGTGCTCTGGACAAAACCTTTTGAGGAGTGTTCAGGGCAACTCAGATGGGCAGCACTGGCTGACTGTGGGACAAGGAACTTAGCAGAGACTAATTATTCATGGTGAAACTAGGGATCATCTAAATTGCACTTGTGCAGGCAGCAGGCTAGCTGCATTGCACTTGTGTGGGGAGGGCTGGGTGTTTTGGAAATGCAGGACCAGCAGACACAAAGACCTTCAGAATGTCAATCGTTGACTCAAATCCAACTCCTGTTTTAATCATCTCAGGCCAGTGACATTGGACAGTGGCTCATTGACCTGTGCATGCTAAGTGTCACAGGCTCTCTTGGAAGCAGAACCGTGCCATGTACTGGCATTCTCACAGTATCAAGCTCAGAGCTGATGGGTTTCCCACACAGAGACCTTAAAGCTCATTGAAACTCCAGCGATGTCCAAATTTATTTATTGTTATTTATTTTTTAATGTGCGAATGAGCAACAAAGTAAGGTCAGTACCTCTCAGGTTAGAACTGGAGCCCTAGCTTTTGTTCCGATGACAAGGCCACTGTCTGTCTGTTCAGCAGCCAGCACAATGATATCTCAGTGTCAGCTGCCCACCCCCAGGGCACAAACAGGGTATTATACCTGTTCTGGGGACAGCTAGAACTCTGTTGACCTGGCAGAGTTCCTCAGCACTGCCTTTATTAAATAAATGTGTACGTGTGAATGTATGCAAGAAAGTTGTAGTTGTGGTAGAAAAGCAACTCCCTGCATTTACTTCAAGAATTAGAAACACAGGTAAACCTTGGCCGCTTTCCCCATTCATGGTTTGACAGCTGGAAAAGTAGCTTAAAAAGACAAGCAAGGTAGAAAGATATTTTATGGCTTCGTAAAGGGCCTTGTAAATATGGAAGGTTATAAGGTAGCTCTTAAAAAAAAAAAAAAAAAAAAAAAAAAAAAAAAAAAGAGAGAG
>NW_024968885.1:4581-5409 GCF_019238085.1 Lagopus leucura
GGAAGTGGATTTGATGGGTGGACGACCCGATGGATAAGCAATTGGTTGAAAGGCCGCAGACAGAGGGTGGTGGTCAATGGCTCTATGTCCAGGTGGAGGCCGGTAACAAGTGGCGTCCCCCAAGGGTCTGTCTTGGGACCGGTGCTCTTTAACATCTTTATTAATGACATCGATGAGGGAATTGAGTGCACCCTCAGCAAGTTTGCTGACGACACCAAGCTGAGTGGTGCGGTTGATACGGTGGAAGGAAGGGATGCCATTCAGAGGGACCTCGACAGGCTGGAGGGCTGGGCTCGGGTGAACCTGATGAGGTTCAACACGGCAAAGTGCAAGGTTTTGCATTTGGGCCGGAAGAACCCCAGGCACCTGTACAGGCTGGGAGGAGTGGTCCTTGAGAGCAGCTCGGCAGAGAAGGACCTGGGGGTCCTGATGGACGAGAGACTGAATATGAGCCAGCAGTGCGCTCTGGCAGCTCGAAAGGCAAATGGGATCCTGGGCTCCATCAGGAGAGGGGTGGCCAGCAGGGACAGGGAGGTGATTGTCCCTCTCTACTCGGCTCTTGTGAGGCCACATCTGGAGTACTGTGTCCAGGTGTGGAGCCCTCAGTACAAGAAAGATATAGAGATTTTGGAAAGGGTCCAGAGGAGGGCGACTAAGATGATCAGGGGGCTGGAGCACCTCCCCTGTGAGGACAGGCTGAGGGAGTTGGGCTTGTTCAGCCTGGAGAAGAGAAGGCTGCGGGGCAACCTCATTGCAGCCTATCAATACCTGAAGGTAACCTACACCCAGGAGGGGAATAAAACTCTTCAAAAGGGCTGATAACAGCAG
>NW_024968886.1:0-2292 GCF_019238085.1 Lagopus leucura
GAGGGAGCAAGGAGAGGAAGCAGGAGACTGCGCGTGGGGAAAGGGAGAGGCGTTCTGGGCAAAAGCATTTCCCCGTCCCCGGGGCATAGTCGTACTGCGATGGAGCGTGGCCGGCACCGTGGGTGACCCGGCCGGCTGTGTGCTGGGCGACCTCCCTGTAAGCAGGGCTCGGGTCTTTGCTGTAGTTGGCCTTTTGCCTTGTTGCTCCTTTGGCTGCCTGGGGAGCGTGGCCCCCTGTAAGCAGGGTGAGAGCCGCCTCTCCGCACCCGAGTGGGAAACGGAGCTCGCTGGACCCCACGGCCGCCCTGTAAGCAGGGCAGTGCCGTTTTCCCCGCCCCTCTTCCTCCAGCCGCTCAGCGCTGTTGCCTGCTGGTGGCCTGTCAGCGTGGTGGCCCTGTACTCGGGGTGTGTGTCGCGTCACTTGGCCTTTGGCCTTACCTGGGAACTCAGCCCCTTGGCACGTTGAGGTCCGTGGCCTCCGTGCGGCCCGGGGACAAACACAGGCTCTTGTCTGTTGCTCGTGGGTGTGGGTTTATTCCCAGGGATTGGCTGCGCTGCGTTGTCCTTCCCTTCTGGAAAGCCACGTCTGTGTGTGTGCGTTCCCCTTCCTCTCCTGGTGTTTGTGGAGTGACTGAGCGATTGAGCTTTCCCTTTAGGTCTCCCTAAAAACGGCTGCAGCTTAGCTTGGACTTCCCAGGGGGGAATGGAGGACTTGGTGCATGCCGCAAGGAGGAGGGGGTGTTCCCTCTTAGTCCCACAAGCGCAGCGAGCGTTCTGTCTTGCCCCTTGTTTGTTTCTTCTTAGACCAGACCGGAGCCTCATGGTGGTTCCATGGCCGAGGATTGCTCTGTAGCCAGGGCTTTGGCCCGTCCCTGTATGGCCGCCTGTCTTGCTGGCGGCGTGACAGCCCTGTACTCGGGGTGTGTGTTGCAAGCTGTGCCGCCCCTCTTGTCCCCGGAGCAGCCCGCCCCGCCTGTAATCAGGTCTGGGGTGCCTGCAGTGCTGCAGCGGGCTGCTTTAGCCATCCAGTTGGTGGGAATGACCCCTCCCTGGCCTGCTAGAGGGTGCAGGTTGAGGTGCTGCGTTGTGGTTGGGGTGGCCTCCCTGCTGTGCGGGTTGAGGTGGCTCTTGAAGACGCGGTGTTGCGCCGCAGCCGGGCGGGCCGGCCCGTACCTCGGGCGTTGGCGGGAGCCTCGTGCTCCGTGGGGCTTTGTGGAAATGGCAAGGCGTGGGGTACCGTCCTGTAGGCAGGGCTGCGTGTGCCCCTTCTGCGAGTGCTTGGTGAGGTGTGTTCTGAGGGCCCCCCTGTATACTCAGGCGGGCGTCTGTGGCCTGGGCCTTTAGAGGTGCAGGCGGTGAGATTAGGGTCCGGGCTTGTGCCCTCGCTGGGATCGCAGCCTTTGGCTGTGCTGCCCCACTGCCTGGCTGCTGAGAGTCGTTCCTGCTGCTGGGGGGGAAACCGAGCTCTGTGGCCTGCAGGGTGTCACGGACCCACCTGTAATCAGGGTCTGGGTTTGGGAGTCTTTGTGCTCCGCTGGCAGCCCGTGCGGGGTGACCGCCCTGTTAGCGGGGTGCGGGTTCACGGCGCCCCAGACTGGGAGAGGAGGAGCCTCCCTTGGCCTGTACGACCTGGGCTGCCCTGTAAGTCAGGGTCCGGCAGTGCCCTGAGTTCTCAGGCCCTTTGAGATGGTAGCGGTGCCTGGAGCCCCCTGTAAGCAGGGGAGGTGACTCTTTGGCTGCTGCTTAGCGTGCCCAGCTCAGTTTGCCCAGTCTGCCCGCCCCCGCACCCCGCGCAGCACCGGCTGGAACCCCGTGGTGCATCAGTGTGGTGAGATAAGCTGCTCCAAGTTGTTTTTTGCTGGGGCGGATGGATGGGGGGTGGGGGACGCCAAGTCTTCCTTGGCTGGGTGGCCGTGTGTGGAGCTCCCTCGGGACGTGGGTCCCGGTTTCCTGCCGGTGGAGGAGTTGTTGCTGCTCAGGTCTGATGGTGACCTCTTTTGATTTCAGGAGCTGCTGCAGAGGAAAGAAGGAGCGGCGCGTGGAAGTGCGCGACGAGGGAGCAAGGAGAGGAAGCAGGAGACTGCGCGTGGGGAAAGGGAGAGGCGTTCTGGGCAAAAGCATTTCCCCGTCCCCGGGGCATAGTCGTACTGCGATGGAGCGTGGCCGGCACCGTGGGTGACCCGGCCGGCTGTGTGCTGGGCGACCTCCCTGTAAGCAGGGCTCGGGTCTTTGCTGTAGTTGGCCTTTTGCCTTGTTGCTCCTTTGGCTGCCTGGGGAGCGTGGCCCCCTGTA
>NW_024968887.1:0-5692 GCF_019238085.1 Lagopus leucura
ACTGAAATAAGCTGCGGAAATCTGAACATTCAAAGTAGTTGAAATTTCAACACTCAAAACTCCTGTTCTGAACAGTAGGCTACATGGAGATTAGAGTTAAGAGAAGCTTTGTGTCTTCATGTTTATTTTTGTTTCTTCTGTACAGTAAGTTGAGGACTGGGATCTGTTTTTAAGTGCAGAGTTGTCACTGAAGATGCATTTCTGAGGGGGAATTTTTTGTAACCTTAGTTGCCTTAGCTGAGTGTATCTTGGGGAAGGACAGTGCTACAGGAAAAAAAAAAAAACCACGACAAAAATTCAGGTGGCATTCCAGGTATTAGAAAATGAAGTATTTTCCATCTCTGATATCACACACAAGTTGCTGATGTGTGCTGCTGTCTTTAGAAGAGAGCATTTGTCTGCACATTTTTAAAGCTGCTTGCACAAGAAGCATTGAAATTGTTGCAGGCCAACAGGATACCAAAACAGATCAAGTCTTGTGTTCACATGCACTCTGTGTATGTTGATCAACGTTTTCACATAGGCATAAGTTACTCTTGCTTTTTATGCTGTTAAATAGTAATTTTTATTCTTGTAAGAAATTTTTCTTGAAGTCAATTCTGAAAAGTAAGACACGTTTCCTAGTTTCCTTCATGACTTGGTTGTGCTCCAGTTTGCATTAATTTGTGCTAAGGTTGATGAAATGATCAGATTGACAAAGATGCTTCAAAGCCAAATGGAGAGAAAGGTATTCTAGAGAAAGGGGTAATTTTCTGTTGCAACTGAATGACTAGACAGTTAACTAATTGCTGATGGTAAATTAATTTGAGTTGTTCTCTAATTTATAAATTGAATTTAATAAAATATAAAATTTTATATATCTTTGTTTTTATAAATGGAACTCAGATGTTGCCTGGAAAACACGTATGTTCTTTCTAGGAGGAAGATGTGGTATCTGCCCAGCAAAGAGAAGCAGCATCTGACAAACTCCTGCAACAATTGCAGTCTAGTATAAAACAATTAGAAACAAGGTAAAGACATGTTGTTGGATGTTACTAATGGGATATGTCCAAAAACAAAAAAGCCAAATGGGAACACAGCTCTGGGACCTTGCTTTCTGTGAGCTTAGTTTGAAAGAAGTATAGCTCTTTAGTTCAGCTTTGTATGGTTAAATGAGTAAAATTACTCCTTTGTTTCAGATTACATGTTAGTGTCCAAGATGGTGAACAAATGAGAACAGAAAGAACAGCCCTGGAGAAACAAATCAGAATGCTTCACACAAAGTGTGCTAATTTAGAAAGGGAAAAGTATGAAGCAGTTGCAAGAGTCCAAGATTGCGTACAGCTGTTAGAAGAAGCTAACCTGCAAAAGAGTCAGGTAAGTCACGAGTGAGGGCATTTCTTAGAGGTCAGAAAACTTGCATCACCTGCAGTTACAAAGTGCCCATTTATGTACATGTAGAGTTATACACACACAGACAACCAAATTTCTTTTATGTCTGCTGTACTGAAATGAGTAATGCAGAACAGAGCAAACTTAGGATACGACCACACATCATTTAGTTTTGCCATACAGTATAAATCTTAGTGAATATTCAAAAACAAATTGGGCTGTAGTAAGATATTTTTAGCTTTACGAGCACTTCCCCAAAGCCTGTGTATGAGGAACAAGGTAAAAAAAAAAAATTAAAAAATTCCCAGAGTTTAAAAACAAGAAAAACTTTGATTTGAAAAGCATTGGTAACATGTATAAATCTCATTTTCAGTTAGCTGTGTGTTAGAACATCAGAACAGTGCTCTTCATACTGTTTTTGACAGAAAGAAGTGGCCAGACTAAAGTTATGGTGTAAATAACGTCTCTGAGGTGCTTAGTGAGCATTTAAGATAATTAAGATAAATAACAGTCTCATTATAAACAACAATTCAGTGTTATGCTCTAGGAGGAAAATTCTGAATTTGCAGGCACTTGCTAATTTATTGCTCTGTCTATTCATCCTTCATTTTGCAAAGTGGGCATTTTATGAATTAACAAACAACAGCCTAATGCATGCAGTTAGTTAACTAAACTGTGGCCTCTCTGGTCTGTAAGAGACTATATGAGGGACTAAAAGGTTGTCACAATAATGCTAACATGCTAACATTGTGAAGCACCTAAGCTAAGCTTACAAAATGAGATCAGAAGAATTCTAAGAGTACTTTGAGAAACACAACACAAACTGAATGGGAGCAGTTAAAGAGAATGGGACACATGAACTGTAATGTCATGACCGGAGAACCTTCTACAGACTGAAATCAGATCTCCTAGTGACCTTTTTCTCCTTTTATCCCTCTACACGACACCTGTTCTCTGTGCCACCTAGGATTTTTCATGTCTTTCACCAGGAGTTATGTATTTTTAAAATTTTTCCAGACCAGCATCTTCTATTCAACAGTTGTGCCTTCATCCTCTCCTGAAAGGGTTCCTTATTGCACTTTTTTTTCAATAACTCTTGTACAATCAATAAGCATATAGAGTTTTAATAAGATTAAGTAAAATAATCTAAGTAAGATTATTGCCACAGGAAGATAATAAATGGAAAATGCTTACCAATGTTGTAGATTCACAATATTCTCCACAAGGAGAGATCTCTTGGAAGACATCTTTCCTCAGTGGCACTCAGTACTTAATTTAGGAGAGGTGGAACCACTCTCCATCCCTTCTGATAGCACAAGTGAATTACCTCCCAGGGCTGACTCACTGCTTGCCACAGGTGGTCACTCAGAGTTGAGTGATTCAGCAGTTCCCATACAAATTCCCGCCATGCTGGCATACCAAAGAGCTGTTTGGTTCACTGTTATCCACCGTGAAAGAGTTTATATATGCATTTCTTAGCTGCTTATGAATTTTTACCTTCAGTTTTCTGGGAAGTAACTGACTTAGTCTATCGACTACAAAAAAAAAAAAAAAAAAAAAAAAAGTGCTCAGCTCTATCTAGGAAAACATGCTTCTGTACATGTATTCTAATTCTTAACAGAGATCTCTCTGTGCCATTTCTGTTCTTGCTTTCCTGTATGGTCTTGGTGTCAGCTGCTCTAAAGCACAAGGCAGAAAGTTCTTCTGAACACCTCTTACGTGTGGTTTCTTTCCTTGCTGCTAGGTATGATGTCACAACTGAAGTATTATCAGTAATATTTCTGTTCTTATTTTTGTTTAGGCACTGTTTAAGAAGAAACAAAAGGAAGAGGAAATAAAGAAGATGAAAGATGAAGTATTTCAGATCACAGAAGATACTGCTGCAAGAACTAGGAAGGCAGTAAGTGATGATGTTTAGAAAAAAACAACTATGAACTTAGAGTTAAAAGTTACATCATTATATATGATGTGTGCTCACATCAGCAGTTTTCTTGTGATTTGATAATGTAAGTAGGTAGGGCAGTACACTGACAGCATTATGCTCTTTGGCCTTACCATCTAGATAGGTACTCTGCCAACCCAAATGATATTCACACACCTCTCATGAACCAGAAGCACTGCTGTCTATGCAGATACTGCTGTAGAGAAGGTGAAGATGTGGCACTTAATTCAGAAATTCTGTTCAGTAGCATGTGGTCTCATCTTGGAACTTAGTGATGCTTTTTGTATACATTCAGGTGATAAGAATTGTTGAGTTATAAGATCAGATTTTTGTCATCTCAGTCCTTCAAAATACACCTCTATTTAGACAAATAAGGCTCTTCCATGAAGTACAGCTAAATCAAAAAAACCTCAGTATTGCAGCACGCTTAAAAAAAAAATAATAATAATCAGAATTTGGTAGAGAAGCTACAAAATTTTATAGTTATCTGTTTTTGTAACATTCGTTATTCTCACAAGTGGCTGAAAATTAGGAGCTCCTTGATAACAAACTACTGACAAATGAATTTGCTCTCTGTTGATGTCCCATCTGCAGTTAAAATAAAGCTAATCATATCTCCTTGGAGATTCTTAACAATTATCCACATGTCAAATGGACTTGTAAGGCACACTGGAGAGGAAGTCTTCTTATATAAATGTGAAGCCAGTGTCTTTTGTTGCAAGTCGAAAACACTGTAAATCAGTTACCTGGCCTGTAATTTTTCAGAGGTGTAATTGATTTTGCCTCCTTTAACTTTCTTCATTGTGATACAAGCCCGTTATGAAAGGATTCATAATCAATAAAGATTTTAAATATTATATACATTTTTGAACCCTTTAAAATGAGGCTGATTTGTTCCTTCTCCTTAGTGATTATCCAGACAAGGAAAAAAAAAACCAACCACCCACAGAGTTGTGTGGATTACTTAAAACTGCAGTATTTCATGTCACACATGGTTTGGTGCAGGCACATGAGCCACAAAGCAAATAAGCACTGTCTATTTGTGACAGTGCTGCACTAATCGGAATGTAGAAATTCAGACATTTCTCCTGTTTCGTATTTCATGTAATCCCAGTAAAAGAGAATCTATCAAAAGCATAAAGAGTAAAATGTTAAGCACTGTCATATTCCTCTAGGAGTAACAAATATTTCCTTTTTTACATGTTCAGTTACATGAGATTCAGATATCTTGCTCCCAGTGAATGGCAGCTTTCTAGTAGTCTTACTGTTCTTTTTTAAGACCTTGTTGTGATTCTTTCTGCTTTTTTTCTAAATACTCTCAATTAAAGTAATATGGATTGATAACATTCATGTGGTACCATTTGTCAGCTATTACAGTCTCCTATTTTTGTATACAAGCACCACACATGTGCAAAGCATATTTGAGCCTCAAGTTGTGTTGGTGAGATTTAGATTGTACATGAGGAAGAAGCTCTTTGTGGAAATAGTAATTAGGCATTGGAACATGGAGGAGGCTGAGTCGCCACCCCGGAGGTATTGTGGACGGTGGTGTGGAGGATGTGTGGAGTGGTGCTTAAGGACACTGCTTAGTGGTGGAATTGTAGTGATAGGTGAATAGTTGTAACTGATGATCTTAAAGGTCTTTTCCAATCTCAATGATTCTGTGATTCTGTAGGTCAAAATGGGCTGGAGAAATAGTTTGCAATATTAATCATTCCATTTTGCTTTGCTTTTTGACCACAGGTAGACTCTGCGAAGAAACAATATAATGTGCAGATCTCTCAATTAACAGAAGAACTTTTAGCTCTTCATCTGGTACGGTATGGTTGACTTTTGAAAATGTTTGCACTAGCAAAACATTTGAGAATATAGTTAGTCAAGTTGAATATTTAATTAAATATGAAAGTAAGTCAAGTAAAATCCTACATAATATTATTAGCAGTTTGGGGAAGAGGGGTTCTTAGTTTTAGACGAAGAGGTTTGATATACTTTCTTTAAACTTGTGTTTCTCTTTATTGTTAAATAGAAGTTACTGGTGATTAGTTGCAAATAAGCAATCATAGTGTTTTTCTTTTGCAATTCTAAAATGCTTTTATGTGCATATGCAGGTCAATCACGGTAGGCTTGGGATACTTTTGTCTTGGCCCCTTTGAGAGGTTTAACTAGAATTGCTTTGTTTACAGTGTTTTCTGGAAGGAATTGTGTCTAAATTTGTATTATGGCCGGTAGAAATATTTCTGACTGCACAAGAAACTTTCATTCCAGCCCCAGCAGTCTAACAGTTTCCTGCACACACGGTGTGCTAACAGGCACCGATACTGTGTAGCCCTGGTGTTTCAGGCACACTTAGAAGATACAAGGATGTGAGTTGCAACTTTC
>NW_024968887.1:5702-7012 GCF_019238085.1 Lagopus leucura
TTTCTCCAACTGATCTCACTTAGTCTAATTCTAGATCTCCATTAATCTACTGCCTGTATTAGGAATCTCTGCACAACTTTCAGTACAGCGTTCCTCTACTTCAGTGTCCACTGCATTATCAGAGCAGCGTGTGGCTAACAAATAATGCAGTAGTGTGGTTGTCAAACACTGCTGCTGTGCGTTCTGGAAAAGAATGTTTTTCAGTGCCAATAGTTGCAAACAAAGACATTTAGCTGAAAGATGGATCTTCTTTGTGAAGGGTTCTCTTAAATGCACCTGAGCAGACTGCATTGTGGGATAATGGAATAGTAGGTAACTTTATCAGATTCACGCACCTTTGCCTTCTGAGAGGAATAATAGCTTTGATCCTTGGTGTGCTTTCTAAATGTGTCCAGCAAAGAAGATTTCAGAAGCAGTGCTACTGATTATGAGTGAGGAGCAGCTCATCCAGCCAGCTCTCTATACATCAAGACAAAAGAAGTCATATTAAGCAAGAAATCTCATTCCAACCGTAGAACCCTTCATTCAAGCTTAACAAATAGGTAGCCATTCAAAAGCACGTACCAGAATTCTGCATGCCCTTACTCAGACAGGATACCATCAGTCACAGATGAGAGCTGTGGCTTGCCTCCATTTTCCTCTGATGCATTTAAGATGCGATCAAGAAAGTCCTGACAGATTTTGACTGGGTGAAAAAGAAGAATGTGTTTCTGTAGGGAAAAGCCAGAAGTGATAAAGATTATTTTCTATTGCCATTGCACAATTTGCTCACCATGTCTTTGGGATTATGTGTCCATTTGAGCATATAATTACAAGTTTATTACACGTTACGTGCTTTCCACAAATGTTTATAAATGTAGTTCAAGTGTATTAAAAAAAAAAAAGACTTGATTGTATCCTGTTTGTATTTTTTAATGTAGATGAGCAGTATGGAGCACGAGCATGCTGTGAGAGAACGTGGATATGAAGTTCGTCTTAAGGAAATGGAAGACATCAGTCAGAAGTCGACTGCTGAGCTTAGACGTCTGTTGACAGCTCAGCAAAAAGCAACAAATAGATGGAAAGAGGAAACAAAAGTGCTTACTGAAACTACAGAAGCTAGGATGAGTAAGTTGAAGTAAGTGCAATTTTGTTGTTGCTCTTCTGGCTGCTGTTACTGTATCAGTTGCTGTTTGGAGCAAGGGTGTACTCAGTAGAAAAGGAAGGAGAGCAGGCCGTGGAATAGATCATGCGCTTCCAGCAAATAAGAAGCAATGGTCTCTTGAGAACCCTCTGACGTGACTCATAATGAAGCTAGCAGCTAACAACTG
>NW_024968888.1:0-620 GCF_019238085.1 Lagopus leucura
AACCCAGAAACAAAAAAGAACAAAAACAAAATCATAGAACCATGACATTCCACCCCTTATTCTACATCGTTACATCATGCTTAAAATATATATATATATATACAAACAAACAAAAAAATGATTAAATGCATTACACACACATGGTTATATGCATATACATAGAATTAGTAACTGCACTCCCCCGGCATCAAGTTTCCTTGTGGTACACACTGAACATCCCCATTCTTCTGCATTACCCACCAAGTGGATCCTGGTCCCTGGGCAAAAACTGTACCACGGAGAGGTTTGCCCTTTCCAGAAGCTGGAAGAACCCAAACTGCCTTTCCTAACATGTTCTTTACATGTACAATGGGGACTTTATCTCCCTCTACAGTATGTAGGGAACTGGATTGGTTAGGACCATCACGATTAATAGATCCTCTGGTATTGACTAACCAGGTGGCTTCTGCCAAATGCTTCTCCCAGTGCTTAAATGTTCCGCCACCCAGTGCTTTTAGCATCGTTTTTAACAGTCCATTGTATCGTTCAATTTTACCAGAGGCTGGAGCATGATAGGGAATGTGGTAAATCCACTCGATGCCATGATCTTTGGCCCAAGTATTTACAAGAGAATTTTTGAA
>NW_024968888.1:720-1966 GCF_019238085.1 Lagopus leucura
CCACCCAGTGCTTTTAGCATCGTTTTTAACAATCCATTGTATCGTTCAATTTTACCAGAGGCTGGAGCATGATAGGGAATATGGTAAATCCACTCAATGCCATGATCTTTGGCCCAAGTATTTACAAGAGAATTTTTGAAATGAGTCCCATTATCTGACTCAATTCTTTCCGGGGTGCCATGTCACCACAGGACTTGTTTCTCGAGACCCAGTATGGTGCTTCGGGCGGTAGCATGGGGTACTGCATATGTTTCAAGCCACCCAGTGGTTGCCTCCACCATAGTAAGCACATAATGCTTACCATTGCGAGATCGTGGCAAGGTGATATAATCAACCTGCCATGCCTCCCTATATTTGTACTTTTGCCATCGCCCTTCCTCCCACAGAGGTTTCATCCTCTTGGCTTGTTTGATGATGGCACATGTTTCACAGTTATGAATAACCTGTGCAATGGCATCCATAGTTAAGTCCACCCCTCGGTCTCTAGCCCATTTGTATGTTGCATCTCTCCCTTGATGACCTGAGGTCTCATGGGCCCACCGAGCCAGAAATAATTCACCCTTGTTCTGCCAGTCCAGGTCTATTTGAGCCACCTCAATTCTGGCAGCTCGATCTACCTGATGGTTATTTTGCTGTTCTTCAGTAGCCCGACTCTTGGGCACATGAGCATCTACATGACGCACCTTCACAACCATATTCTTTATTCGGGCAGCAATGTCTTTCCACAGTTCAGCAGCCCAAATAGGTTTACCCCTTCTTTGCCAGTTATTTTGCTCCCACTGCTGTAACCACCCCCATAAGGCATTTGCTACCATCCATGAGTCAGTGTAAAGATAGAGCATTGGCCACCTCTCCCGTTCAGCGACATCTAAGGCCAGTTGGACAGCCTTTACCTCTGCAAATTGGCTTGATTCGCCTTTCCCTTCAGTGGCCTCTGCAACTTGTCGTGTGGGGCTCCACACAGCAGATTTCCATCTGCGATGCTTCCCCACAATCCATCTTCCAAACTTTTTACCTTCAGGCCAGTCCATGATGACTTCTAGGATTCCTGGATGGCTGAGGTTCCCCATCTGTGCTGGTTTTGCTATTAAGCGAAGCAAAGTGAAAGGACCTGCCCAGGAGATTCAGCGGTGCCTCCAGGACATAGATTGATCTGGTCAACTCTGTGACAGGGGCGACAGGCCTCTGCCCTCTCCCCGCACCCCAGTCCCACAAAAATGGGAAGAAAGGAAGGGAGGAAAAGAGC
>NW_024968889.1:0-4268 GCF_019238085.1 Lagopus leucura
ACGATTGCGAACACCTGTATGAAGCCTTTTGCAGGCGGAAGGCTTCATTTGGTGACCCCGACGTGATAGTTAGGGAATAGTGGTCGGCCACAGGCGGCGTGGCGTTCCTGCTCTCTTCCGTCTCCCTTGGGGAAGGAGACGATGACCCTTGCGTAGGGGGCTGCGGCTTAGGAGAGTGGAAGCTGGGTAGCGTCGGAGGGGGCTCTACGGCCGGGAGCCTGCTTAACCTGCCGAGGACCCAGGAAACCATCGGAAGAGGTGCCCGGTGGTTGTGTGATCCGCGGGAGAGGACGTCCGGCGGAGTGAATATGGAGGCCGTCATAAAGGTGATTTCGTCCGCGTGTAAGACCTATTGCGGGAAAAATTCTCCTTCTAAGAAGGAAATAGGGGCAATGTTGTCTCTTTTACAAAAGGAGGGACTGCTAACATCTCCCTCAGATTTGTATTCCCCGGGGTCCTGGGATCCCATCACCGCAGCGCTTTCCCAGCGGGTGATGGAACTCGGGAAGTCGGAGGAGTTGAGGACCTGGGGACTGGTTTTGAAGGCGCTGAAAGCAGTGCGGGAGGAACAGGTTACATCTGGACAGGCGAAGCTTTTGTTGGGCTTGGGGGGAGGGAAGGTCTCTCCCACAGATTCCACAGGAAAGTCAACTACTGAGCCTCAGGCCGGCGAGGAGAAAGAGAAAACGGCGGCGCAGCGGGAAACGAAGATGGCGCCGGGAGAGGCGACCACGCTCAAAACCGTTGGTACATCCGGTCATTGTTACGGAACGGATGTTGGCTGCAGTTGCGCCACCACTGCCCCCTCCGCCCCTCCTCCTTATGTGGGGAGTGGCTTGTATCCTTCTTTGGAGGGGTTGGGAGGGCCGGAGGGGGAGGGCGTGACCACGTCAACGGCGGGGCGGGACGGTACGCCCCGAGGGGTGGAACAAAAGGCGGAGCTAGGACGCCCTGATTCGGCCCCTGGGCCAGCCCTGACTGATTGGGCAAGGATCAGGGAGGAGCTTACAACGGCGGCCCCGTCCGTGGTGGCCATGCCCGTAGTGATAAAAACAGAGGGACCGGCTTGGACCCCTCTGGAGCCAAAATTGATTACGCGATTAGCCGACACAGTCAGGTCTAAAGGTTTACGATCTCCGATTACTATGGCAGAAGTGGAAGCTATTATGTCTTCCCCGCTGCTGCCGCATGATGTTACGAATCTTATGAGGGTCATATTAGCCCCCACCCAATATGCTCTGTGGATGGATGCTTGGGACGTCCAGCTACAGACGGTCGTAGCGGCGGCTACCCGAGACCCTCGACACCCCGCGAATGGTCAAGGGCGGGGGGAACGAACTAACCTGGATCGCTTAAATGGCAAAGCGGATGGAATGGCCGGGAATCCGGAGGGCCAAGCCGCGCTTTTGAGACCGGGGGAGTTGGTAGCTATCACGGCGTCGGCTCTCCAGGCGTTCAGAGAGGTCGCCCGGTTAGCGGAGCCTACAAACCCTTGGGCGGATATCACACAGGGGCCATCTGAGTCCTTTGTGGATTTTGCCAATCGCCTTATAAAGGCGGTTGAGGGGTCGGACCTTCCATCTTTGGCACGAGCCCCTGTAATTATTGACTGCTTTAGACAGAAGTCACACCCGGATGTCCAACAGCTCTTACGAGCAGCGCCCTCCACACTCACGACACCGGGAGAGATAATTAAATATGTTTTAGACAGACAGAAGGCTGTTCCGCTCACGGACCAAGGAGTAGCGTCGGCCGTGTCGTCGGCCGTGTCATCGGCCATCCAACCCTTAGTCATGGCGGTAGTCAACAAGGAAAGGGACGGACAGAGTGGATCGGGTGGTCGCGCCCGGGGGCTTTGCTATTCCTGCGGATCTCCGGGGCATTACCAGGCGCAATGTCCCAAAGGAAGGAGATCGGGGGGTAACCGTGATCAATGTCAGTTATGTGGAGGGTTAGGGCACAACGCTAGGCAATGTCGGAAGTTTGTCATGGTGCCGCAGGGAAACGAGGATGGGAGGGTGCCTTAGGCCCAGGGCCCCTCCCCCGGAACACCAAATGGGCCAGACAATGCGGCTCTGCCTACCCAAGGTCGGGGTCCCGTACCTCAGTGAGCCCCTCGCCCACGGTGGCGTTAACCATGGGAATGGGAGGGCGCCCCTTGGGCACAATCATGCTTACTTGTGCGGGGAGCGTACTTTCTTGCAGGTCCCCTGAGGAAGAGAACACCGTAAATATGCCCTCAGCTATGACTGATGACATCTCGTCAGCACCTTCGGCATCCCACTTCACCCCCCCCTCGGCTTCAGCTTCGCATAAGCAAGTAGAAGAAGGCGTTCAATTGTCTGCGCTTTTATCTTGCAAAACGGCTAAAGGGCAGGAATGCAAGGTCGTTGAAACCCCTCCGCTGTATCCACAACAACCGCTGTCTCTGTGTAATCTGCCCCCTGCGGGGGCAGGGGGAGAAGTGAGCTGGGACGGGACACTTACTGTCTCCTCTCAGGAGGTGGAATGCAGTAACACCCAGGGGGGTGGGAACTGCGGGCACGGCTTGGGTACGGATTGGTCAAAAGTTAAGGAGGAGGTAGAAAGAAAAACAGCAGAGAGAAAGGGAAGTGATGTAACTTACAGATGCTCGGATGATAGTGTCCGGCCAGCACTGTCCACCCTAATTGCACCTGAAGGTGTAGGTGGCGTCCGGCCGGCACCCTCTGCTCAGGCTACACCTGATGGAGAAAGAAATAACGATAGTCTCCGGACTCACTCTTTGCCACAGTGTTCAGACCCATTGACTCGACCCACACATCCTTTTACAGGATTGAGTGCGCATGCAACCAATCCTAAGCCTCTACAACAGTCAGTGCATGATCAAAGGGAGATGGGCACAGTGGGGGAGGTGCGGAGCCCTCAGGTTCCAGCTGTGTTTGAAAAGGATAGCAAAAGGAGAGAGGTGAATTTGCATTTGGGAGTTAAGAGAGATGCACTAACAGATTGTGGGAAGTTTAGATCTAGCCTGTTAAAGGAAGGAAGAGCCCTAGAGACCTTCCTGATAGTAGGGAATGATAACAGAGGCCCAGAAAGGGTACTCCTTGATCCAAAAGGCATCACACACCTGATAAATTGTGCAGAGAAACGGGAATTAAAATCACTCCTCGCTGTAAATGCATTAGAAGTCCTGACAGCATTAGGCCTTCTCTTTCCGCATGTAACAAGTCTGATGTGCATGGTGCTTAAGCCAGTGCAGAATGCACTGTGGGCATCAGAATGGGTTCCCTTCATGGACAGGTGGCCAGATTGAGGCCTGGAGAACAAGTAATTCCATATGGCTGGTTTGTGAGAGCAATGCTCTCAAGGCTTGAGACATCTGCCTTGATATTGAACAGACGTTTGTTATTCTTGAGGTACATTCCAACAGGTACCTGAGACAATGGTGGTATATATTGGGCACTAGAGCTATCAGCAATCACTCTAATCTCTAATCTCTCTGTCTATAACTTTACTAGTATCGTGGGATGTGGCTTTAATTATTAAGTGTTGGCGACATCACATCAGTTCTTTCAGGATAATTACATGGTGATTAAAGACCTATCACCTGCTCCAAGTGGGAGGAATCTCGCTTTGGCTTACCAAGGAGGGAACTTGGTAAGGAAGTTTTTGCAACATGACGACCTGCACCAATTGCGGAAACGCGTCAGAGACAATGGACAGAAAACCTTGATCACTGTTCACCATGACACAGAAGAGATACGTCGCGTCCTAGAGAGAGTAAAGAAGGATGGAGAACACCACTGGTGGGAAGTGCTTCTGGGATGGTCCACCAAAGCGACGAGGATGTTTAACTATGTTTGACTCTATTCTGTATTCAGTTATAGTTGTATTAGGTCTAATATTAATATGCTTTACGCTTATAGTCATATTATATAGGTATATAGGTATATTACATAGATAAGTATAATGTATGCTGAGACGAATGGCTCATATGCAAATGCTAAGATGAACGAATCAGCATCATCTAAGAATGCAGCATATAGCTTTATGTAGAACTCACGCTTAAGACATTAGGATTATTTGGCGCATTGTGATGTAACGGGGCAACACTTAACTGAGAGGACAATGGCATGTATAGGCGCAATGCGGGGATTTCGGGCTGTACGCGATTAGGGTCCTCTCAGGATGTAGTAGCTTAGAATGTAGTAGTTACGCTTATGCATAGGGAGGGGGAAATGTAGTCGAACAGGGTCGACAGGGGCCCCTCGGCCCCTGGGAAACCA
>NW_024968890.1:0-19355 GCF_019238085.1 Lagopus leucura
TCATCCCCTCTTCAATCCTCCTCCTCCTCCAAATCTTCTATGATTCACTTTTTGTGAGGGCATGGAAAAAGTGAAGAGATTTAACCACAACCACTCAGGAAGTCAGTAGCAGAGTGAAGTGCCTGGCTTTTGTGTTCTGCATCTGTTTCTCACTGCAGTGAGCAGGGAAAGGTCACTCCGTCCCCTGCATGCAAGGACTGAGCATTGGTTTTTCAGTCTGGAAGATCAAGAGGTGGGATCTGATCCCACAGTCCCAGTCCCAGCACACAGAGGTGGGAACTTTGGACTTATCCTGGCAGATCTTAGGTCTTAAAATGGAGCTGAAGCAGGGTGACATCCCACCCAGGGGATGTCAGGCACCACATCCAGACAGCAATGCATCACCGGGATGATGCACACCATTCAGCAGAGTGCCAGCAAACAGGCTCTGTCTGAGGCAGATCCTCAGCCCCTTGGATTTATTGGATCCAAATGTTCAGTACCAGCATCGGTTTATTAAAAAAAATACGTGAGTCAGAGTCTGAGATCCAACTTTGGATCTTGAATTTGGGGGTAATTTAGGCATTAAATTGAGTGCAGTGGTCAAGCAGGACCTTGAAGCCCCCTCCCACAGCCAACTTACAGCTTGAGGGCATTGCAGTGACCTCACCAAGGCAGCCAATGGCAGCAGGGATCGCGTGCTCCAGTTCAGCATCAGTGCCAGGAGGGCTTCCAGCAGGATGTGATCGAGCTCCTCCGAGCTCCATGTTCCAACAGTTGGTCCAGATGAGAAGTGCTTTGTTTCCACACCGAATCCGTGGTGGTCTCCTGTGACCTGACTGATCCATGGCAAAGAGTTCCTCTTTTATTTATCTCTTCTGCACCAGCCTCAAGAAACTTCATCCGTGCTGGGGCCCCGCTGCGGTAGGCAGCCCATAAATCCACCCTACAGCCATGGCCAACCACCCACCAGCCTGCATGTAGACTCCAAGACTTGCTGCCTCTCACCTGCCAAATCCCTCCATCCCGAGCAATCCGCTTGGATTTTGAGCAGCTCATGGGGACATCAGCTCCAAAACAAGGACATCTAAACCTTTGTCACTTGCTTTCATCGACCTTGGAGCGCCGTGCTAGCCTACCCCTAACCCTGACCCCCACCACACAAATGGGAAAGAGGGAGGAGGAGAGCTGAACAACGGGTCACTGAACAAAGCCATGGTTCCTCCACGCTTATCAGTCTTGCTCCATATATTTCATTTATGGCTTTTTTTTTTATTGACCAGAGGAAGCCCTGGAAAGCTTGTTTTCCTTTGTGCCGCGGTAACACCGACCCGGTGAGACGTGGGACTGACCACAGGCACATCTGAGCATAATTCACTAAAAATTCCAGTAAATGTTTTTTCTAGCATGAAACTAATAGTAAGTAAGCAAACCCACCTTCCCCCGGGGAGCAACTAACCTTGCTGTTACCCGAGAACATTCTGCTGAACTCCGCCAGCGAGTTGCTGCCTCTCGAGCGGCTCCGTTGGGTTTGGGTTGTGTTTCTGTTTGGTTCCCGACCACCTCCCCCCCCCCCGTGAGCCAGAGATGGGAGATGCCATGCAGGGTTTGCTGCTATGATGGAGGTCTGGGGTGTTTAAGGGAGCCCTGGGGAGATGGGATTCGTGTGACCACGATTCCGTGTACACGGGGTTTCCAATGATGGGTAACAACCACCCTATGGCATAATTTTTGTGTGTTGGAGGCTGTGGGATTTTGGAGGAGAAGGCTGCAGAGCTGGAGAGCAGGGGGAGGAGAGAGGCCAGAGCAGGGCATAAATCAGGACAAGTGGGATAGGAGAAGACAGCAGGATGGCATCAAGGCAGGCGTCTCCTCATCACTGCCTCCTGGACTCCCAAGGCATTATTCCATCCAATCCTTTTCCATTCCACTTGGGATCTCAATGGCTTTTCACTATTACAGCAAGCAATCAATTCCTTCCAGCAAACTGTGTCTGTGAGATGAAGCTGGAGATATGAGAGAGATGCCCCACATCCCACAGGAGTTTTGGGGGGCTTTTTGTTTGTCCAGATCCCTAATGAGAGTCATTATGAGAGTATGTCATAAGGAGAAGATATTGATAGCTTCAGGGGGGTCTCTGGGACACCCCAGTGAGGGAATAGCTCTCAGCATGAGGGAAGCTGCTTGCAAGCACAAAGTCTTCTTTGAGAGCTTGAGCACCTCCATAACCTGCAAGGATTAATTAGGGGAAGAAAAGGCAAGAGGCAACAGAGGCTGATTTGCAAGTTAAGATCTAGGTTGCCAATGGACTCCACTTCTCTCTGGTGATCTGAACTGCTCCCCAGGCTCTACTGTCTCTCCTTCTCACCTCTCCCACCTGCAGAGAGTGGACGCCATGAGCACGGTTAAACCAGAATGTCTTCAGGTGGGATTTAGAGTCAAAAAGCCAAAGAAAGCATGCACAGAGCTGGGTGAGAACCCTGGGCTCACGAAACCCACCCATCCCATAGAAGGATCTGGCCACTCTCTTCCATTCCAGGGTGGCATTCTCCTCATCTGGTGGTTATCAGCAAAGGGAAGGACACAGTGATGCACCCTCAGCACTGCTGGACCCCACGGGGAATCCATTCCCTGGGCAGCGGGCAGCCAGAGCGAGATGCACCGGGGAGAGCTGTGATGAGCTGCCCTGACTCATTTAGTTAAAAATAAACTCTGGCAACGTTGTCTGAAGGCTCTCAGGAACTCACAGATGCTCGAGCCCTGATGAAGCGTTCCACAATTTGCTCCTTTGCAGCTTAACTAAAATAAGAACCCACCCAGAGCAAGAAGCAGCTCTTGAGCAAAGGAAGTGGCAGTGGAGGCATGCCCTAATGCAGAGCTCCCTCCCCTGCTTCCCCTCTTCATTCCTCCAACAAGCACCTCGTTTTTCTTGCTTGCAAACGCATCCAAAAGAGGCAATGAGCGCAAAGCCCATTGAAAGGGTTTAGTAATAAGGGTCATTGCAGAGAATTAATTACAAATTGTCTTCCGTGGTGAGGCTTGAACCTCCGGTAGCTGGCTTAACGAGGTGAGTCATTGGGCAGGAAGGACGTGTGCCATTCTGCCATCAGTGAGCAAGCAGCAGAAGAGAAAGGAAATGTACTTTGCTCTGTCAATGGATCAGTTGGTAGGAGTCATCCTCCTCTCCTGAGAAAGGGTAAGAGAGGAACAAGTGACCCATGCCACCCATAGAGATGGCATCCACAGGACTATTTCCCTTATGGCAAGGAGAAAAATCTCCATTAAAAATCAGCAGAACGGCCTTGTTGATTTAGGGAGATTTATCATTATTTATTGCTTCGACTTAAGCAATGTCCAAGCTAACAAGCAAGGGCTGGGATGCAACAGGGCAAGGAGCTCTGCAAGCAGAATTCACACTGGCGATGCAAACAGGCGTCACCCATGGCTGACAGCTCCTGCCTGGGGAAGGGTCTTAAATTTTATCTTCTTTTGCTAAAGCAAGAAAAAAATAAATCAGCACATCCCCATGCATGCGTTTGTGCAAAGGGTTGTGAGCATGGATGTGACTCCATGTACCCCAATGCAAAGACACGAGTGGGGCAGATGAGCTTCCACCCCCCTTTTGCATCCTGCTCAGCAGCATTGCACGTGCCCTGCTTCCCCAAGACAGAACTGCAGACCACCATCTCATGGTGACGGAGGGGGTGATGGAGTGGACCCACCTGCAAGCACCAAGCCGGCCCTCGGCTGGTGTGGCTGCACAGATGGGATGCAGAAACCTCTCAGCCCCTTTTAGCAGAACTTGAGGAGCGGTGATAAGAGGTGGGCGCAAGCAAAATCAAAGCAGCAGTCACAAGATGTTGGCATTTCCCTCCGTGTGGGTTACAGGCATCCCGCCTTCCAAGCAGAGATCCAAACCTCCCACGCTGGGAGAGGCACTGCTGTGGAACACGCGGGCTCTGTCCTGGGCCTCCTGGGCGTTCTCCTGGCCTCCATAGCGCAGGGAGGGGTTATTGGACTTCTCTGCTTCAGGGGATTAAAATAATCAATGTCAAATTGACATTGGCTGCTGCCACAGCCCAGCAGACCTCAGATTCTGGAAAGGGTCCCGTGGGCAGCAGAAATCCCCCACAGCCCTGAGTCACCAGGCAGGCAGATGAGGTCCACGTGATGCTCCGAGGAAGGCACACCAACTCATGTAACCAGCCGCAGCACCAAGGCTGGGGGGTGAATGTTCATCCTCTCCCCGTTTCCAATTAGAACCAGTTTCTGAGCCCAAACTAGACAGCACAGCCCCGGTACACCCCTCAACACCAGCATGCACGTTGCAGGTGGATCCTAACTGTCCAGAATCATTAAGGTTGGAAAAGACCTCTAAGATCCCCAAAGCCCAACCCATCCCACCATGCCCACCGACCATCAGTGCCACATCTCTATGGTTCTGACCCCACCACATCCCTGACCACTCCTGGGAGAATATTTTGTTCCTGACATCCAACCTAAGTGTTGGACTGGTGCAAGGATCACCGGTGGGATTGCTGCATGCCAAGCGATGTCGACATTTATGTGCAGAGGACATTTGTTTGCATCACCATGCAGGGAAGCCATGCTTTCCACAAGGCTGGACTCACCTCCTCCTTGGCAGCTCTTTTTCTTCCCCTCTTCAGTGTTTTTCCTATCCAGCAGGATGAGAGCTGAGGTGGGATGGGGAAGGAGAGGATGAGGGCAGCAAGCTGACTTTTGTTATTATCCAAGAAAATGTATGTAAAAGGGGATATTAACCAAGTTATAAATATAGCAATGAAAGCAAAAGTGTCACCTCACTGAACAATGGGGGCATTTATGGGATAAAGTTACCGCAAATTAAGGGCTGGCACAAGCTGACTTGGGCTCGTAATTTATAGTGTAGCCTAAATCCTGGCTTGCAGACAAATGGGATAAAGTTGAGTTCATTGTGGAAGGTTCTATTTTCGTAGCACAGGGTGAGAGCAGTGGAAGAAATGACTTGAGGGTCCCAGGGGAGGCTGGGCCTGCTCAGCAGTGTGTGTTAATCCTACCTACAACCCATCAGATGGGAAGCTCCAGGTTGGGCTGAGGTTGGATGACCTTCCTGACCATCTGGAAGAGCTGGGATTTGGGGAATGGTGCCTGAATTCAAGCTGGGTTTCAGCCCTGGTTCTCTTAGCAGCAAGCCTGTGCTGGTCAGTGCTTTTCCTTGATGGATCCTCCCAGAGATGGTCACGGTGATGACTATAGGAGAGGGATAGAAATGCAGCTCCATAAGGAGTGGGATAGAAATGGAGCTCCATAAGGAGTGGGATAGAAATGGAGCTGAGGACTCAACTCAACTGCATTGCGAAGACAAGAGCCAAGAAATGGTCATTTCAGGTGGAAACTTGCTCGAAACAACTTCCACTGTTGCAAGTGGAAGCGATGGGGAGGATAGCTTAGCAAAGGTCAGACAGGAGGAACCTGATGCCAACGGGTGATGGACAGGCCAACGGCAGCCCTCAGCCGTGGGGCACATCAGCAGATCTGCCACCGCTTTGCTTTGTTTCAGAGACAAGCAAGCATTTCCTAAACCTCCACCAGCTCCAGTGCCTTTTTTTCGGTTTGATGGGCGTCAGCCCCAAGAGCTGTAGCAATAAATAACAGAAATAAATGCCTCCATGCGTTATCTCATACCCCAGGTGTTGCCTTTGCCTCAGTTTCCCTCACCCATGACAAGAGAGGAGGAGGCAAAGCACTGAGTTATGAACCCTTGGGATAGCTCAGGCTACAGGTGCAACCAGCTCTCCATCATGGTTCACAATTACTGCCTTTACCATCCAGGGTAAATACGAGCAAAGGCTTTTATATTATATAAACCACAAAGCGCTAATAAGGGCAATTTTGTGGCTTTGCTTTTATTTTTTATAACGAAAAGGTGAAGAAGAAAAAAAAAAAAACAAACCCAAAACCTGAACACAGCTTTGTAGCAGCCAGCTGTGTGTGCGCAGCGATTTTATTTAGCTTAAAATCGAGACTGATTTTACCATGGCTACCTGCCAGGGGTATTAAAAGATATTAAAATCGAGCTCAGCTACTGGGTTCTAAGAATAGCATTTACTGATAAATTCCGGATTTAATAGCAGCCTCCCAGGGGCCGTTTCTAGGCTGCTGTCTGCCCCAAGCAGGGGTGCATGGGGTTGCCCAGGTGGGTGAGTTGCAGGCTGGTGAGGTGAAGCTCGTGGTGCTGCTCAGCAAGCGGAAGGGGCTTTCAGATGGGGCCTTTCCCCACTGTCTCTGCTAGCTTGGACCCAACATTCATCTATTATAGAATCACAGGAATCCTGGGTTGAAAAGGACCACAACGATCATTGAATTTCAACCCCCTGCTGTGTGCAAGGTCGCCAACCAGCAGACCAGGCTGCCCAGAGCCACATCCAGCCTGCCTGCAGGGATGGGGCATCCACAACCTCCTTGGGCAACCTGTTCCATCTTCCCAGCAGTCATTTTCCTGCAGAGGCCATTCACGTGTGGAAGCAGAGAGAATCTAAGGCTATGGAATGCCACGAGATGCGTGGGTCTCGTGGTTACAGCCTCTGAGCACCCACCCCTCAGCACAGGAGACGTCTGTGGAGCTGGACTTGCCGTTTGGGTGTTGGCCTGGTTGTCACCTCCATCAGCACGGGCAAGTTGGAGGTAATCACAGAATCACAGAATTGTAGGGGTTGGAAGGTTCCTCCAGAGCTCATCGAGTCCAACCCCCTGCCAAAGCAGTTCCCTACAGCAGGTCGCACAGGTCGGCATCCAGGCAGGTCTGGAACATCTCCAGAGAAGGAGACTCCCCCACCTCCCTGGGCAGCCTGTTCCAGTGCTCCGTCACCTCACTGTAAAGAAGTTCTTGTGCACATTGGTGCACAACTTCCTATGCTGCAGTTTCCAGCCGTTTCCCCTTCTCCTGTCTCCACTCCCCACTGAACAGAGTCCAGCCTCGCCATTCTGCCCCCCACACCTTAGATATTTATAGACCTGGATCAGATCCCCTCTCAGTCTTCTTTTCTCAAGGCTGAACAGACCCAGTTCTCTCAGCCTTTCTCCATAGCAGAGATGCTCCAGGCCCTTCACCATCTTGGTGGCCCTCCGCTGGACTCTTCCCAAGAGATCCCTGTCTGTTTTGTACTGGGGAGCCCAGAACTGAACGCAGTGCTCCAGATGAGGTCTTACCAGGGCAGAGCAGAGGGGGAGGATCACCTCCTTTGACCTGCTGGCCACGCTCTGTGCAATGCACCCCAGGATGCCGTTGGCCCTCTTGGCCACAAGGGCACACTGCTGGCTCATGGCAACCTGTCATCCACCAGGACACCCAGGTCCCTCTCCACAGAGCTCCCCTCCAGCAGCTCATCCCCCATCCTGTACCACTGCATGCAATTATTCCTCCCCAGATGCAAGACTCTACATTTGCGATGCTGAAAACCCAATGCTGAAATTCACTTCAAGAGCCGTAGAGATGTGGCTCTGAGGGATGTGGTCAGTGGGCACCCAATGAGACCCCCTGCGATATCGTGCTCTGATCTGATCCAGTCCTGCCTCTGCTGCCCACCTCCCTGCTGGGCATAAATACCAGAATTACTCCAATGATTGCTGTGACCTCTGTTTTTTGGGTTTTTTTAAACAACAATAATAAAGAGAAGAAAACGTGTTTACATCTGCAGGGAATTCAGCAGAACATTTGGTTTTGACACGAACCAAAAAGTTCCCTTTTCCTTTCAGATTGTGGGCCGCTCCTGGAAAACCTTTACTTAATTAACCCTGACGAAGCACAGCTTTGAGTTACTCACCCTGAACCGGTTTAAAAATGGGTGTGATCCATTGCAGAAGTGTTTTTATGGCACAGAAAGCCTCAGGTCGGGGCACTGACCTCTGCATCTATGCCATGCCACCCCAGAGGTCTTGGATCCTCTCTGCTGGGAGCTGAAGGAACAAGAGCTGCGGGTTTGGTTTCAGCCTTCGGGTATCTGAGGCTGCTGATCTCCCCCACTGGACTGTAGATGAAGAGCTAATTTGGATGTTTTTGGATGACCAAAAGTAGGTGAAAAGTTACCAGTCATCTTGACTACATTAAAGAAGTTGGGCTCCTTGGGTTTCTGGCCATGCAAGGTGCATTGCTCAGGCTTTGAGTCACTGCTTGTTTCTGGGTTCTCTCATAAATCAGCCTTCCTGGACATGGGAGAGCTGGGATGACACACAGGGAAGCAGACACATGGGGAAGGCTGACCGGTCAGACCCAGTGGCGTTTCCCATAGCCAGGAGAATAAGGACAGAAGTGCCATATTAGACCAGACCAATCAGTGAGTGCCAGGGTGATGTCAAGGTGTGCAAATAGCAAGGCATCTGCAGAGGAGCCAACCTGACTCCAGCGATTTGCAAATCAGGGCATTCATGGAACCAGAGAATCATGGACTCGTTAAGGTCGGAGAAGACCTCCATTATCACCAAGTCTGACTGTCAACCCATAGGATCACAGAATCATTCAGGTTGGAGAAGACCTCTGAGATCCCCAAGCCCAAGCCCAACCCATCCCACCATGCCCACTGACCACAGCCCTCAGTGCCACATCTCCACGGCTCTGGAACACCTCCAGGGTTACCCCACCACCCCCTGGGACCCCATCACCACTCTTTGGAGAGGAATTTTTCCCTCATATCCCACCTGACCCTCCCCTGGCACAACCTGAGGCCATCACCTCTCATCCTATTGCTGTTACCTGGGAGCAGAGGCTGACCCCCTCCATTCCCCAACCTCCTTTTAGGGCACTGCAGAGGACCCCAAGCTCCAAGCTGCTTGCTTCCCCAAACAACCCTGAAATCTGGGATCCATTGGCCACATGGAGCTCTGGACAGGGTTGTTTCAAGGACCACTGGACCCATTCAGTTGGGATTCCCTGGAAAGCAAAGCCAGCTTCCCAGCTTCCCCCTCCCAAAGCATTGGGGAGCGCCTGAACCCAGCTCAGCACCCTCAGGAGTGCCCTGCACAGCTCAGCCATGGGGGCACATCTCTACTCCTGGTGACACATTGCCCACATCGGGTGCAGCCCGTTAAAGCCATCACTGCTGAGTGTTTGCGTTCATCCCAGTGCAGAGCAGAGGTGCAAAATGCCAAGCTGTGCAGAAAGGGCAGCAGTGGAAGGCAGATGAAATGTGGAAAGGGCTGTGGTTAGGTGGAAGATTCTTGGATGTATCAGTCACACTGAAAAATGCATTCAAGATGCTGTAGCAGTGGCAAAGGATGGATTTTTCCTTCCTTTTTTTTTTCTTTTCCCCTCCTCTTTTTTTTTCCTCAGCTCAGGCCTGAAAGCTTTCTGATGGCAGCATGATGGGAGCTGAACAAACCCCTTACTGTGATTTAAAAAATGGGTATATTTCCACTGGATTAAGTGTCACCAAACTATGGCTCATGCGGGCTTCATGTTTATGTCACGTTTAGGTACAAGGGAGCTAAATGGGTCAGGAACAGAGCTGGGACAACGCAGCCAGGAGCTGGATCCAGCTCCCCACAAGGCCAACCCAGAGCCTCTCTGATTTCAGACGATGGAAAACACCTTTCAGGGTTAGCTCCTGTGCAAAAGAATAACCTCAGCGCCCAGAACAAAATAAAGATATTCCACAGGCAAAGAGAAAAAAGGAGGCAGAAGGAGCCCAGCTTGGATTTCAGCTGCAGTGTGCTGGAGAAGAGGTAGACCTGGTGGCATGGCACATCCCAGCTCCATGGGCACAGCAAGCAGCTGAAGCTCCAAATCCAGACACGTGCACCCAAAATAACCATTTCCATAGAACCACAGAATGGCCTGGGTTGAAAAGGAGCACAGTGCTCATCTGGTTCCAATCCCCTGCTGTGTGCAGGTCGCCAACCAGCAGCCCAGGCTGCCCAGAGCCACATCCAGCCTGGCCTTGAATGCCTGCAGGGCTGGGGCATCCACAGCCTCCTTGGGCGACCTGTAACAGTGCCTCACCACCCTCTGGGTGAAAAACTTCCTCCTCATATCCAACCTAAACCTCTCCTCTCTTTTCCTTCCATCCAGGCGAAGGCATACAGCACCAAAGCAGGCATCAGGAAGGCATTGATGTCCCTTCTTCATGGCTGCAGGGCATGGGGTGAACAGAAGCCAGGCTGGGAGGTAATGGGTAAATGGACCTGATGGGGCCGTGGGCTGCACGACCACAAATGTTACTTGTTTACCTCCCCAGTAAAATCCCAACATGGAAATAATGAATGGGGCTCGCAAATTAGTCACTAGAAATCACTTAACTCGTAAAAAATTATTAGCCCAGAAACAGAGGTTTGGGGGGGAAAAAAAGGTGAAAAAAGCCAGAGGAACTTTTGTCTTCAGATAAATGTTTTTTACGTTGAAATTAATGGGGGTCGTGTCAGGGCATGGAAAGCATATAAAACAGAGCAGAGAGGGGAAAACTCTTGCTGAGGAAGCCAAGATGAATTGAAGCTGGATTTGGGTCAAGTGAGCGTTAAAGCTCTGTCAGGAAGCCTGCTTTCTTAGCCAAAAATCAGATCCCGGATAGAAGCACAGATAGAAGGAGGTTCTGGTTTTCTAAGTCGGAATGCAGCACGAACAGATGATGCTCAGCGGTGGCTGTGCTACTGCAGGGCTAAAAACAGCCCCCTTATTCAGCACACCGTGTGGATTTGTAGCTGAAAGGCCTTAAATTAGGTAAATCATTACTTAAGTTAACTCTAAGAGTGCTGGGCTTGGGGTCCACGGCGCTTCCCATGGCCAAAGTCATGGGAGCAGCAGGGAATGGCACCCAGACTCCAGAATGGGTCAGATTCCCATGGCATCCAACTGTGATTCTTCACAAGCCGCGACCCTTTCAAGGGAAAAGGAAAAGGAGAGAAGGAAAACGGTTCTAAACTGCATCATCACCATCTACAATTAAAGATAGCAGATTGTCTGGGCTGAATCTGGCCTTTCAATACGAAATCTCAATTACGCTGGGAGTAATTCTTTTCTTGCTTCTTGGGGGAGGAAGGATAGGGATGGAATTGCAAGCAGGCTTCCAAAACTTGCAGCCACCATGAGGCTGTCTTGAAACTGAAGTTCTCCACGCCACCAGCTGCCTACTGTACCCAGAGCCACAGATGCCTCGTGGCCTTGCTTCAGATTAAAGCCAGGCTTTGTTTTCCATTCTCCTCTCAAGTCCCTGCTGCAAATTGACAAAAAATCCCTTTGCCAACAGCTGCTAACAATGCTGCTAATGAGCATTCATCAGGAAGGCATAAACAGAAGAAGATGGAAAAGCAGCAGGGAGTCAGGGTGTCCTCCACGGGGTTGCATTGCCTCTGCTGGCATTGTTACTGCTCTTCATTTTAACCTCAAATCAACAACTCACCCTTGAGAGAGCAAATTGGACCAAGGGCACAGCTGTGCTGAGAAATCCTGTGGGTGCTTTGTGGCCTTAAATACTTCCCCCGTTACTGGCAGCCACCAGGAAGCTTGCTTCCACATGCTTTGGGGTTGGCTGCCAATGTGGATGCTCTCGTGGGGCTCCAGGTGGCTGCCAAGAGACTTGGGTTGCCTTGGGTTCTCTTGGGTTGCCTGGGTTGCCTTGGGTTCTCTTGGGTTCTCTTGGGTTCTCTTGGGTTGCCTTGGGTTCTCTTGGGTTGCCTTGGGTTGCCTTGGGTTCTCTTGGGTTGCCTTGGGTTCTCTTGGGTTGCCTTGGGTTGCCTTGGGTTCTCTTGGGTTGCCTTGGGTTCTCTTGGGTTGCCTTGGGTTCTCTTGTCCTACATGAAAAAAGGGAATAAGGACCAGGTCAATGTGAAACCCTTCCCTGCCTTACCTACTGGAATTTGATTGAAGTAAACTCCTTGCACTGAATGTAAAGGCAACCTACAAGACTCGCAAGCTTGCTGGCACATCCAAAGGCTGATGTGAGCTTTAGGTCTGTATTAAATCCAGTGAGAACACACCAGATGGACCCTGTGGATGCCATGGTGGAAGAGCACTGATCTCAAAAGGACCAGACCCTGAGGACCTCCCCAGAAGATGCTGTCAGCTGGGAGGTCACCCATTTAGAAGCCCTGGGAGGGGTTGTCCTAAAGGCTGAAGAGCTGAAATGAGCCTCTGGGTGAAACCCAACTATTTCCAGTTGGCTTTAGGACTCCTGCTGTGACACCAGAGCTATTTATTTGTTCTTATGACCTGTTGGACACTCGGAGGGGTCTGTGCTTTGCTGGGATCCCCATCATGTTCTCAGCACACCCGGGAGCTTTGCCTGGGGCATCTACTTGCGGGGTTTCTGGCTGTTTGGTTCCAGTGAGATCTATTTGTTACTTGCTTCTCAGCAGAGGATTTCTCTCTCGGTGCCATTTTTCCCATTCCTCTGGCAATATCTACCAAACCACAGAACTCCAATGCCAGCTGGATTTTGGCTCTTGTTTCCACAGCAAGAAGATTTACAAGGACAACTGAAGAACTGGTAATCTCTCAGCTTGGATGACAGCAATGTGAAGGAGCCTTGCTCTTCTGCTGGCTCCAGCAGATAAGTAACTCTCAGCCCTTGGGTAACATAGAATGGAGACTTAACACATTTTAATTTGTGCTCCCATGTTCAGTTAAAATCCCCCTTTCTGAGGGCTATTTAACACTCCCTTACCATGGGTGAATTTGTTGGCCAGGATATTTGGTGAACAGCTAGGAAGATATCTTGTCTGCAAGGAAACATCCAAATTCCCAATGTATTTCACCAAATCACTCTACAACCTCCATGTCAAAAAGGACTTCTGTCCACTCTTGTTGACCAACCTTCCTTACCACGCAATCCACAAACTGAAGTACTGAATGACTGAGGCCCACAGGGCTCGTGCCACAGGACTTGTGCAGAAAACAGGGAATATCTGAGCCTGCAGAACCCATTCCTACTGCTGCTCATGTCTGATAGCCTTGGCTGGAAGCCTACGCATGACCTTACCAGCCAGATTCATCACCAGTACTAGAGGTTGGGGCGTGTGGAGCAGTGCAGCCTCACAAGAAAACAGCAGAGGCTCCAAAAGAAGGTCAGGATCATGTGGAATTCAGCCCCCATCCCTTTGCCAGGTGTGGTCACTGCCTGCAGTACGGCACCATCTTCCCCGTGGCAGGAGTTGTCACTTGAGTGGGAAGCAAATGGTGGGATGCTTCTTCCAGCCTTTGGGTGGGATAAAAGCAGTGCTGGTTGGTGGAAGAAGTACTGGGAAACTACTGGGTTCGCCACCGCTGCTCTGTCTTCTCTGCTGCTTTGTCCTGCCTTTCTCCTCAGCGCTTCGCCCATTGGTTTTGTGGTTTGGGGCAGCGTAGCACCAGCTCTGAATGAGAGGAGGGTCTTGTGCTCGTGGTATTTGGCACTGCCTGGCCCCCAGGCCAATGCATTTCGTTTGGACAATTCTCAATGAAATCTGCCCACCAGATGGGTTCATTCCTTTCATTCCACAGCAGCTCCTAGGCGCTACGACCCAAATCAAAGCTCTCCCAGGTGCAGGCATTAAGAGCTTGCACCCAGAGGATGGAGGAGAACCAAAGCAATGGGGAGCGACCATCACGGTGATCAGCCACCACAATTAGCACCGGAGATGAGGAAAGTCCAAAAACCCAACCCATTCTATTCAGGAGCAGCCAGATAGCTGACGTTAGAGCGATGTCGCTGAGAACCGAGCTGTCGTGACGTTCCCCACACCCAAAAATATCACCACTCCAGAGGCCGGGATGGAGGAACAAGTCATCCATCATGTCAGCACGTCTGGGTCCTGGGCTGCCGAGCGCGGCGCTGTGGAATGTTTTGCAGCGCTGGCAGCAGCGTGCAGGGGTGGCACATCTGGATGCGGTCGGGGCCGGAGCAGTGGCAGCTGCTGGAGGCACAGCTGTCAGAGCGAGTAGGGTCACCCCTTATCTGGAACCAATTTTGGAGAGATTATTTTATGCATCAGCGGCAGACCGAGGTCTGCTTGGCACCTTTTCTCTTCTGGTTTCCCCTTACAGCTGGGCTTCTCCTCCTCGTGCAGACTCGTCCTCGGGAGGCTTAAAAATAGATGCAGAGCTGTAAGAGGAGCCACACTGCTCTTCCAAGGGCATTGCCAAAGGGAGGGAGGGGAAATCTGCACTCCTTGGAGCAGGGAAGAGCCTGAATGGGAGATGACACTGGAGGAACCCTGTGGGCACAGGCACTGAACTGTTGCTACCCGTGTAAATCCCCTGCCAGTGCTGGTGCTTCTTGGCTGTAATGGGGAAGGCACCCAAAGGCCGACGCGTGGCCAGGTTATGGCCCAACTAAAGAACATCTCAATTTGTGTGCTGGGACTCATGCAGGGCATGGGAGCTCATGTCAAAATGTGTCTATGAGGTCCCCCCTTGCAATGACTGTGGTTTGTCCCATAGAGATCTCTCAGCACCAAACACACAGCTCATTTCACGTCATTCTGGACACCTACAGGGCAGGTGGCCCCATGTGAAGTCACTTCCCCAGGCTCCTTCTCCAGCCAGCAGAAAAGAGGTGCACCCAGAGGTAGCTTTGAAGAGCCCAGTCACCCTCGCACAAGGCTCATTAGATCCAGAGCACCAGCAAGCTCAGAGCAGAGCCATAGGACATCCCAAGTTGGAAGGGACCCATAAGGATCACACCGAGTCCAACTCTTCAAGTGATGCATGACCAGTGCTCCAGGTGATATGTGTGCACAACGGAGGGGTTCTTCTGCCATCCCTTGAGAGGGAAAGTCCTTCTGCAGCAGATGGATGGGCAGAGAAGGAAAGGTGCTGGACCTTGTAGGTCTCTTCCAACTTGGGATATTCTATGCCCTGCTCTGCTGGAGACCCAAGGCATTGGTGTGGGGGCACAACGGGAGGGGTGAAGCAAAGGGTGAAGCTGTCAAAAGAGGTGGGGATTTGGGCTGCATTTGCTTCCTGGATAGCTCAGCAGCTTCCCCAGCCAGATCCCCCATCCTGGAAGGATCTGCCAGTTTGTCCTCTCATTCCTTCTGCACGCCCACCCCCGTCAGACACGGTGCTCGCAGCAATCTGTCCTTCCACCAAGCAAGCTGCTGAGCTAGGGATTAAAAAATACATTTATAACCTCATATAGAACCACATTCATATATAGGTAACACCTGTTTCCCTGCCGAGGGACTCGACTGAGAACATTCAGCTCCACACTGAACGTGTTAGCGGTGGCTCTGGCAGGAACGCCCATCTCTTCCCCCAGGATCTCACGTTGTCTCCTTCTTTTCAAAGGGCCCAAAACGCACTGTTTTCACACTGCATTTCCAATTAAAACCGAGAGTCTGCAGCGCATTCCGAAAGTTACGTGTGAAATGTGCTGGCTTTAATATCACAGCAGCTAATATAGGGCTGCTGGGCTGAGCGCGGCCGCTCGTAATTCACCTCTGGTTGGTGCAGAATTGAATTTCTCCACCCGGCGTCCCCAGGGACCTCGGTGAGGACTGAGCTCCTGCAAGTGGAGAAGCAGAATCTCGCCAGCAGTGTGCAATGCCCTGTTCTGCAAGTGCTGGGGAAACTCAACCGAGGGTGCCAAGGTGAGGCATTGCAAAGGCATTGCATTAAGGTGGCAATAAAGGGGCCCAAGGAGGATGCTGGAGGCTTCCTGCTCCAAAAAGAATCGTTATTTTTGTGGGGCTTTTTTCTGTCTGAGGAGTGCCAAGGCTGCTCCATGCCTGCTGCCATCCCCTAGGTGCAGCCTGAAGGTTGCAGAGACCAAAAAAGAGGGGCAGGGTTTCCCATCCCCATCCCAGACTTTGTCCCTACAAAGGACAAATTGTCATTGCAGCTGATAACAGCAGGACCCACCCCGACCCCACCAGACCCATAGCAGCTCCCCTGCCCTCATCAGCCTGGCAGGGTTAACGAGGCAGTGTTGACCCCGCTGTCTTCATCACATCATTAATTTGCTGTTTCATGTAACCTGCAGCCAGGCTGCTCTGTTTTGGGGAAATCCTCTTCTAAGGGCGTGAGGGGGAGATGCTGGGGGTCCCTCATTGTGGGGCACCCATTGAAAATGCTGGAGGAGGTGAAAAGTGGAAAGTGGTGCCCAATGGGGTCAGCTGGATGTTGGAAGGTCCACCAGCAAGGCTAACGACCCCAGGGCCATCGATGAGGAGACGTTGATTGTTAATCCAAACGAGAGAGCAGGATGGAAACGATTAACAGGCTTAAAATATATCTCCAGATCCCCCTTTTTTTTTTATCATCTCTATTCAATAAAGAGGGGAGCAGAGATGGAGCCCACCACCTTTCAGATGACACCAGCTGACCTTGGAGGGACGCTTGGTTGCTCCAAGCAGGGCAAGGCTCGTCCCAAGCCCAGCAGATGGGGATCAAAACGTGTGTCCTCGCCAATTTAACCACCAGGAGGGCAACGTGAGCTCAGGTCCTGAGCCTGACAGCAGTGGGATGAATGGTGTCACGTCCCTGGGCTGTGTTTTCCCATAGGGCCAACAAGGCAAGAACGAATAATGAATTTTCCAGTTCACCAATGATTGTTAAAAAAAAAAAAAACCTAATATTTGAAATTAATTCTACCAGAAATGAAATGTTTTCTTTCGTTCTCAAGAAAGATTATTTGAGTTTTTTTTTTTTTGTTTTTTTTTATTTTCCTGAAACCTGGGGGTTTTAAGAAACCTGGGGGGTTTCTTAAAGGAGCTTGTAGGCAATCTCAAAACAGGGAATTGTTTCACATCAGGGCACCAAAAAGTGCTGTGCCCAAAAAAGGTCTAAAGAAAGCCATCCCACAATTCAAAATCACGAAACTGTAGGGGTTGGAAGGCACCTCTGAGGTTCGTTTAATCCAACCCCAAAATGGGCTTTTTTTTCTTTTCTTCTTGTGTATTTAAGCCTCTTTTTTTTCCCCAAAAAAATGAGGATTTCCATGTGCTCCCTGTAGGTTTCTAATGGGAGAAGGTTGGGAGTCTCCCTCGCTGCGCCCCAGACTTTTTCCTATTCTTTCTTCTCTCATTTTCCATTGCTGAGATCTCCAGCATGGCCAAGACAGTGAGGGTGTTTTATCAGGGGCAGGGAGGGATTTGGGATCTTCTATGAGTGGTAATGCGCCACATGTTTGGGGTCATCTTTGTTTCGGGAAGGATTTAAGAGGGGGAGAGGCAAGGTCAGCTATCTGCCCATGGGTGCTCCCCAAGGGCTGCTAGGTGAGGCTGCTGCAAAAGAAAGAAAGAAAGGAAAGGAAGAAAAAAAAGAAAAAGAAGAGAAAAAAAAGCAGAAAATAAGAAGGAAAGTTGGGAAGGAAGGGGAAAAAGAAGAGAGAATAGATGGGGTAGAGAGGGTGGAAGGGGAGGGGAAGAGAAGCTATTATTTTTAATTTCTACTGTAAAACGCACCAGGGTTTGCCCCCCAGCCCTCCCCCAGAGGTCCGTGTGCCAACAGCGCTGGCAATCAGCAGCACACGACCTCACACAGCTCATGCACACGCACAGACCTTCACGCGTGCGTTGACTTGGCGCGGTGTTTGTCCAAAGCCAGGCCTGGCTCCGTTATCCCAACTTCCCTGCCAGAGCGACTGCACTCCAGCCATGGCCATCGGCCTTCTGTCCAACTTGGCAGCCCTTTTGCTGTCAAGGTTTGGGTGATTTACTGTGCTGGAATGATCCGGTGAGGAGATGGGGGTGAGGGGAAGGTCGTAACTGTTTAACTATCTGTGACAAGCTTCCCTTTCCCTTCTTTGTCCTTGGCTCCTCGTTCCCATAGTCTTGCAGTCAGGACGGAGCAGGCTTTCCCTTGGTTTCAGTGGGTGTTTTGGTGGGAAGTAAGCAAGATAGAATCACAGGTTAAGGTTGGAAAAGGCCTCGAAGACCATCGAGTGCAACCCATCCCCACCGTGCTGACTCACAGAGTTGTGGAGTCATGGAATCCCATGCTTTCCTGCCCCATTGCACTCATGGAAAAGGGACAGAAGGACACCCTGTCCTGGATGTGAAGGGCAGATAGTTGGCTAAAAGGCACCACTAACAAAATCTCACATCCCAGCACTGATGTTCCTCGCGGGTCTGATTTGCAGAGATTTTCCTGCAGCTCAGCGGTCATCACTGGGGCACAAACTGACCAAACAGCAGGGAAAAACCCATTCACCCAGACTTTGGGAATCTCCAAAACCCACCTAAACCTCACTGATGTTAATGACCCATCAGCTGAGGGAGACCTTCATGAAACCTCACCATCCTCTGCCTCATGCCCAAGGCACTCTCCAGGCCAACTCTGACTTGCCACGGGCTCGTCATGGCTCACGACATGGGCTGTGGACACACACACATCCTTTCTGCCTCTTTCCAACCCACATTTGGGCTCCTTCCAACCTTCTCCCACTCCCTCTCCAAGCATTCGCAACAGCACCAAACACGACCTTTTTCTTCTTCCAATTTAAATCAGAAAGCATTGGGTTTTTCTACCAGTAACCTCCTGAATTCCTGTCAGAACTTCTGGATCAAACGATCACCCGATGATCTTTGTGAGTCCCTCCCAACTGAACTATTCCATTCCATTCCATTCCATTCCATTCCACTCTACTCTACTCTACTCTACTCTACTCTACTCTACTCTACTCATCCCTTTTAAGCTCTGTGTTCAGGTCTCCCAGTTGACAAGCTTGCATGATATCTACCACCAACCATCCCCTAACCATCCAAAACTAAAAAGCTCATCTCCTCCTGCACAAATTATCGATGTATCAGCCCCAAATTCTGGATGCTCTGTTATCTCAAAGCACTGGACAAGCAGATTATCTGCTAAGGGGCTTTCTGTGATTGGGATGCAGAAAGGAAGACGTGTTTCATAGTTTGATGCTTTTCCATTCTGCATCCCACTAGATTTCATGTCTTTGCTTTTATTTCTTCTGGTGCATTCAAGGCACAGCACATCATATACACAAATGTACAGCAAGTTTTAAAGCTCGTTGCTGAAAAGCAGCATTTGATGATTTCCAGTGCTTCAATGACAAGCAGGCCTGGCATCTCACGCACCAACCAGCATGCCAGAAATGGATTTCCCACTACAGAACCTCTCCGGTCTCTGCTTCTCATCGGCAGGGTGGGACTGGATAGGACTGGGACCACAGGATCTGGAACTTCCACGTGGTCCAATGCAATGCCCATGGTCACCTGACTCCACTGGGGCCAGAAGAGCCCAGAGTGTGGCAACATGGATTTTTCCCAATGTTACAATAAAGGCAAAGAGAAGATGAACTTCTCTACTCAATGGAGATCCCAACCAGCCGAATTCAAGCTTAAATTCTTCACAAACTTCACTTCTTGGATCCTGGAATCCTGGATCCCCATTGGGAGGGAGGGAAGGAAGGAAGGAAGGAAGGAGGGAGGGAGGGAAGGAGGGAGGG
>NW_024968891.1:0-14887 GCF_019238085.1 Lagopus leucura
ATGATACTACATGGATGATATTCCCCTCTAAACAATAACAAAATATAACACAAATGGTACAAAACATTTAAAAACAGAGTGAGTGGCTTAGCTGCCCATCAGGTTTAAACCACAGCAGACATTTTGCTGACTTTTCATCCAGCATAGTCTCAATTCTACTTTTTTTTCTGAACAACTAATTGTAGACAAGGCACCCAGAGCCACAAGCATCCTAGGCATCCTTTTGTCTAACTCTGCTCAGAAGATGTATCTACAACACATGACTAGCAAACACGGAGCAGAATTAGTTGTAACAAAAGCATTAAAATGTAACTGCTTTTTATAGGTAGTCTGATGGCTAGGAGCACAGATTCCTATTTTGACATTTCTGCCTTCTGAAATCACATTTTCCTACATTTTTTTCCTCATTTTCCAGTTTCTAATTTATATGCTGATGTTCACAGTATGGTTTGCCCCAGTTTGAAGGTATGGGAAAGCAGGTTAAAAAAAAATGCATCGCATTTTCTCCCTTTCGTATAATCTCTCTCTGATCTGACAGAAGAGTGTTACAGAATCAACAGTCAGTAACTAGTAACTGCAGAGGCTAAGATTATTCAAATTACTGGATAAAGCCATATACCTTATGACTTAATTTAATTTAGGACAACTGAGTTTCCACTCACTCACTCAGAGGTGAGTGGAATACAATTCCCCAGGATCTGTCTATAAGAACCAATTTCTGTGTACCAGCTTTTTTTTTTTTTTTTTACTTGTGGTCTCTTCAATGGATTAAGTTATATCACCTGACAGCTTAAAGGTAGATAAGCATTAACCTTCCCTCTAGAACCGTGAGAAGTTAATAGGGCACACCAGGACATTATTAATAAACCCCTTACACCACTACTTCACATAACTCCATATATTTACCACATTTTATCTTAAAATTAATTTGGCTTTTGACATCCATTCCTCTAATGGAAAAACAAATTTACAGAATTTCACTTCTTACATAATTAGAAAGTCTTCTAATTGCCAGTTTTAATTTATTTATAGAAACCTTATAACCATGAATTACTTTGTTACTTTTATATTTACATAGCCCTCTTCCATGCCTATTGCTTACCTCTCTGATATTTTCATAAGCAATAGACATATCAACATTTCTTTTACCAGTGTAAACAAGCCAATTCTTCTAATTTCCACTCAAAAAAATAAAAATATTCCTCCTCAAGTTGTTTTATCAGATTTTTTTAGCATCTGAATCCATCTCAGAAAATTTCTCTTGAATCTAGGTGACTTCAGTTATATGTAATACTCCATAAAAACTCTTACTGTTGTATAATGCTAATTATATTATTTTGCTTCTACTGAGAATATCTGGCATTTAGCTTATCTTTTACTGCCTTTTATGTGTTTATCACGCTGAATTTTTCTTGTGACTTTTAGAATAAGGATTCCTATTCATTCATCTACTCCATTTAAAGAATGCGTGGTTTGCTGAAGAAATCAGTAGCTTCTGACTATATGACCTTAAACTCTGCAGCTGTGGATTTAAACTCTTCTTTTTTGAAACTCATGTGCCATCCAACTTCTCATATCTCCTCCAATTTATGTAGTGACAAAACTGAGAAACTATGTTAGCAGAAGATTTCGGTAGCCCAGTTCCTCAAAATAAGTAAGAAAAAAAATCCAAGACTAATTATTTGAGGAACTCCACAGGTTATCTTTTCCAAATTTATGATTCTTCCTTTCAAACACACACATTTATCTAGGCCTGTGCTAGGTTTTTCAGTTGTTGTATCAAAGTCTATTCTCTTAGATTCAAACATTCATTTTTATAGAATAATAGAATCAGAATCATTAAGGTTGGAAAAGACCCATCAAGTCCAACCATCCACCCATGCCTACTAAACCATGTCCCTCAGTGCCATATCTACCCTACTTTTGAATACCTCTAGGGATGGTGACTCAGCCACCTTCCCAGGGCAGCCTGTTCCAATGCCTCACCACTCTTTCTGAGAAGATATTTTTCTATTATCAAGCCTGAATATCCCCTGAAACAACTTGAGGCCATTCCCTCTCATCCTATCACTGTTACCTAGGAGAATGATGCCCACCTTGCTACAATCTCCTTTCAGTTATGTACAGCTCAGTAAGGTCTCTCTTGAGGCTCCTCCAGACTAAATAATCCCAGTTCCTTCAGTCACTCCTCATAAGACCTGTGCTGCAACACAGCTCCCTCAACAGCTTTGATGCCCTTCTCTGGATACACTCCAGGGCCTTGATGTCTTTCGCGTAGTGAAGAGCCCAAAACTAAATGGAGCATCAAGGTGCTTCTTCACCAGTGCTGACTACAGAGCAATGGTGACTGCCCTGCTCCTCCTGGCAACACTATTTTTGATACAAACCAGGATGCCATTAGCCTTCTTGGACACCTGGACACACTGCTGGCTCATGTTCAGCCAGCTGTCAAGTAGCACTCCAGGTTCTTTTCCTCCGCCACCATCAAATGCATTGCGGGATGCCAGATTGACAGAATCTACTACTTGAAGCTCAACCATCTTCTCACGAGAAAGACATACACTAAACAATTTACTATACAAATTATTTTTTGTGCCATTCAGAGGGACCTAGACAGGCTTGAGCAGCGGGCCCTCATGAGGTTCAACAAATCCAAGTGTAAGGTTTTGCATCTGGGTCAAGGCAAATCCCATTACCAATACAAACTTGGAGATGAAAGGATCAAGAGCAGCCCTGACAAAAAAGACCTGTGAGTAATGGTGTGTAGGAAACTGGACATTAGCCAGCAATGTGCCCTTGCAGCCCAGAAAGCCAAACATATCCTGGGATGCATCAAATGATGCATGACTAGCAGATCAAGGGAGGTGATCCTGCCCCTCTACTCTGTTGGTGAGAAGTCACCTGGAGTGCTGCATCCAGATGTGAGGTACTCACTAAAGAAGAGATATAGACCAGTTGGAGCATGTCAAGAGAAGGGCCACAAAAATGATTCATGGAATGAAACACCTTTCCTGTGAGGGCAGGCAGAGAGATATGTGGTTGTTCAGCCTGAATAAGAGAAGGCTGCAATGTGACCTGATAGCAGCCTTTCATTATCTAAAGGGGAGCTACAGGAATGAAGGAGACAGAAGCTTTAGGAGGATCTACGGTGATAGAACAAGAAGGAATTCAAGCTCAGGGAGAGTATATTCAGTTTATATATAAGGAAAAAATATTTTACAGTGAGGCACTGGAACAGGTTACCTAGTTTTGTGATTGATGCCCCATCCCTGAAGACTTTATATGTGTGATCTAACTGTGGTGTAGGGGAGTTGGACTAGATGGTCATCAGAGGTCCCGAAGGATTCTATGAGTCTATGATTCTATTTTTCTCCTATAAACTTTTAATTTCAACATTTTTAATATTTATCTTCACATCTCTAATTATCCCTTCCTCTAAAAAACTGAAATTCTTGCAATCAACAAGAGTTGGAATTGTACTGGAATTGGGTTATATTGGTTTTGTAAACAAGGCTATAAAGAATTAGATCTTTTCCTTTCTCAGATGAAAAGAACATGAGTATCACTGCCCTTTTAAACAAGGTTGCTAAGTTCTCTTTGTCAGAAAACAATTGCAAAAATACGTATCTATGAGACAATATTCATGATGAAAATTCTGAAATCCAAGTGTCTAAGTCAAAGGAACACAAATGGGGAAATGGTGGATTTGTAAATAAGAACTCTAAATTGTCACTGCTACAACACTGTTTTTAACTGTGCTTTATAGCACTGAATTTTCAGATCTATTTGAAAGTAAACAGTTAATAGTCTATTTAAGAGTTAAACATCTCTGTGTTTTCCAAAGAGAGGCAGTAAAAGCAGTAATGAAATCCATGGTTTCTCTAATACTTTCACAATTAAGAATATTTTATTTTTCAGTGGGAGCTTCAATAGCATAGCTGTTACCCAAGCTAGTGTATATTCTCAACTTAAATTTTTGATTTGTTATTTAAGAAAAATTAAACCAGTAATTAAACTTTTAATCAAAATTTTCCACGTGCAATGCAGCATTGCAACGATGCTGATGTAATTTCATCATTTAGACAAGCCTACACTGGTGATCCTAATAATGGATCAGATACAAAATGCAGGTCCAGTTACAGAGAGTTATTATCTAAAGAATTCACTCAATGCAAATGCAGACCTACTTTAAAAAAAAATGTAGTTACACACAAAATATATATTTTTTTTGCATTGATCTGACACTGTCAAGCCAAATTAGCTAACACAGAAGTTTGCTGTAGGTGAAGACAAACAGTTTCCTTTTTCCAATCTTCTCTGCTGAATCAGTGACATTGCCATTGATTTATTGGAAAGGTAAAATTAATGTTCAAGCTTACAAATGACAATGTCCATTCTTTTTTTTCTTTTTCTTGTTTCTTTTTTACTTCTTATCAAAGCAATCAAGCCACAGGAGGGATGAAATATGGAGTATCCTTGCTCCTATTTTTATTCTTTCTTTAAAAGAGTAAAAATAAAATAACCTTGTAGGGATTATAGGGGATTGATCCTGGGCAGGTAAAATTTCAATCATTATTAATCAAGCCACATGGGCTCAATTAAAAAAAAAAAAAAAGAAGATGTGTAGAATGAAATGGCAAGAAAAAAATATAAAGAAAAGCTGGGGATTTGGGTCTACGGGCAGAAGAGCATTAGTGCTATTTAAGAAGGCAAAAAACTGTTCTTGTAGCAAAGTAGACGTTAAAAAAACCCTATTTCTTGTAAGCTGGAGATACCTTCTGAAAAAAAAAGGTGTAGGGTAAGGATCTACTGAAAACTCTGAAAAGTAATGTAAACAAAAATGCAACAAGCTTAACTGAAAATACTTTGGGACAAGAGAAATCTTATAGAATTTCTCTGTGACTTCTGTTTTTCATATGAGTAGATAAGCTGTTCTCCTTCTGGACCCCCCAAAAGTGTGCATCTTGCAAGGGTAAAGCAGAGAAGAGGACTCATCTCTGAGCTGGAAAATACCAAACTAAACACAGGCTGTATATAGAATAGAGTTGTTGGACATATAGTGAATGACATGTGAAAAAGATAAGCCCACAACTCTTCAGAACTAGACTGCACTTAAGCTTTGAATCTGTATTTTCTTCTTCAAAATTCACACATTAATGCACCAGGAATCTTATTTATAGAAAATGCTATTTTATGTATCTAGAAGTCATTTAAAGCTGTATTACTTGTAGATTTCCTCTCTGAGTTCTGGGAAATTGAATTAATAGTATGCACAAATGAATTTTTACAGTATGAAGGAGGATACAAATAAATCCTTAGATTTTTTTCTGAAATGTCTCAAAAGCACAGATATTTTTCCTCTTCAATATTTGTCCTATCAAAAATTTTAGAGAACATAATGAAGTACAAAGTACTTATTAAGAGCTTTTTGAGATATCTAATGAAAATTTGTGGCAAAAAAGAATCCTGATATACCCTCACTATTCCAACCTGGCACAAAAGCTTAAGGATCACTTGAAGATCTGGATAACTGCCTCCTTTGTAAATATGAGGAACATATTCTATTTGTTATTTTCAGTGACAGCAATTAGCAGTGCACCAGCACCAATTCATGCACAGCCACTGCACTGCACACATGCAGTCAGAGCCAAATCATTAAATTCACCATGAAGCTATTGCTCAAGAAAATTCTTAGATGCATTCTTCTTCATGGTATATTTTTTTCTTTTTTTTTCTGCTCATAAGAAAAAAACTAACCTGACAAATCTGAGCTTTGTCCCTTATTGCAGAGTTGTCAAGTTGCGCCATTTTTGGTTAATTGTTTTCCATGATAATACCCACTTTTACACAAAAAGAACAGTCAAAATTATTCTCATCTATCTTCTGATTTAGTCTTTTTAGATGCACAGATGATTAGAACTGAGAGATCTGAATTATGTGGGAATGGATTCTAGTCTTTCTTTTTTTCCTGTTTCAGAACAGAGCTTTTCCTCCTAGATCTAGTAAAACAGCTACACAAACTTAATATATTTCAGATGTTTTAGTCCACATACTGCTACTGCAGCAATAATTTATTTCAACTGAAAATATTCATCTCCTATTCTCTCGTACTTTTACTGCCATCTTGTTAGAACAAAATTAGCCCAAACACAGCTCACCAGATTAGGTTCTGATGGATGACTTGTACCAAACTCAGATTCAATTCTGACTGAAGATAAAAGACACAACAGCATGCCCGTCACTGCCATCGTTAACCATCTGTCATTACTCTCGAGTATGTTTATCTGCAATACTTACCTCCTTGCAGCTGTTTTGTAAACAGAACACAAAATGATAAATATCTTAGCACTTAACCTTTTCTGAAACCTTACTTTCTGATTTAGCACCTAATTCTCACTCCTTACTTAGGTTTCCAAAACAAACCCACATAGATTGTTTTCTCTGCCATAATTTAGCACTTAGAGGACTAAAGTCTGAAGTTTCATTTTGAAGCAGCATATACAACTTCAAAGTATCCAATATTTTTCTTGACATTTTCTTATTAAAATAGTAAGTATTTCCGGTATATATCGATGTCTGTGTTCGTGTGTCTATATGTTACAGGAAACAAGAGAATACTACCAATTAGAAGTACAACACTGTACCTGTCCATAAAGGGGGAATTATGCAAATTGAGATAAAAAAATTATGCATAATTTATGCCATAATAAAAACAGCATCGTGTTACTAAAATGTGGTGAACAAAAACCTCAAAATCATCAGGCAGTTTTGGGGAAAAAAGGAAAAAATGTGTTAAACCATTCAGCTACAGAGTCCAGGAGTAGCTTCTTTGTATTATTAATTTTTAAACTTCATCTATGAATCTGGGTCTTCATCTGAAAAACTGGAATTGCTGCTGTGATGTTGAACTACTGAATATATGGCATTTAAAATTTAACAAATGTGTTCTATCTAGTAATAATTTTGCATAAATTGATGTGATGTTTCAAGAAAACACAGATTTCAAACTCAGACCCTTCTCTTGCTGGTGAATCTTGGGGAAAAAAGTCAGAACAAGAGTTCACTGTTAAGATTAGAGTGGTAAATGCTATAACACTGTGTCTGAAGCAAGCAAATTAAACAGTTTTTAATACTCACTGGCCTTTCCTGATTTTTTAAATTTTTTTTATTTTTAACAGCAACAAAAGTACTGAAATAATGCAAGTAACATCTTGGGCTTACTCTTTACAGATTAGCATAAATCAGAGAGGAATTAGATGAATAGAAATAGTACAAAAACTACTAAAGAGCAGAATTCCCACCATTTAAATGCAATTGAAATAATAGTGATAGCTACTCAGAGAATCTGAAACATTAAAACATTAATTTTAAGGTTGTAAAGTCTCTGGAACAGATTTTTTTTCTTTTTCATCTTTACTGCCTAGTGAAAGGTGTTAGTCCACTACACTCAACTGACTCATCTGAGTTCTGTGATTATAAAACAGTTATTGTTTATGTCCATTATTTCCTGGTTTTTTGGTTTTTTTTTTTTTTTTTTTTTTTTTTTTTTTTTTTTTTCCTTATGATTTGTTACAGTATTTAGTTGCCAGGTTAAAACTTTAAAGTGTATCTCAATGTCAGTGGGAAATTTTATGTGTAAAAGGAAATATTAATAAATAAATAAATAATCATTAACTCTACCTGACAAATCCTATCACTGGTTTCTGTGTTTCAGGAGGCCTTCTCCCTTTCTTCCTGTTTTATTTTGTTTTGTTTTGTTTTTCCAAATAAACATATGATAACTTATAGAGAAAAAGGTTTTAGTCTCTATTCATTATTTGAAATATACTAACTCACAGTGTTAGCATAAGTCATGGGGAAAAGTTTAGGACTACCGCATTTAAAAATAAGTAAAGACTTAGTACACTTGCTGCATGAATTTGACTCTCAAGAGCCCCAAAACCCCTAAATGTGCATAGTTTTCTCAATTCTCAGAGGTATGATTAGTATAATCTTGCCTTTTTCTACCTGTCCAGCCTGTAAGGAACATGAAACACCACCTATTCTCCATATATTCAAATACAAGCTATAGTTTTTCTGTAGTCAGATAGCAAAATTGCAATAGTTTTCCAATGTTTGTGCCTTACTAAACCCATCCAATTAATCAACTGCAGCTTTAACCTGCTAACTATAAAAATGTAGATACCATTGTTCACTGGAAACAAAAACAAGCAAACAAACAAACAACAACAAAAAAGTGCGATTATCATTAAATTCATAAGAACATCCATGAATACTCATTTTCCTGAAGTTAATTAGATAGAACACATATACATAACTGAATAGTTTGAACCAACATACCAATTTCCACTGGGAGGTGGTTGATTTGATTTTTTGATAACTCCAGAACTCTCAAATCTTGAAACAAAGCAATATAGTCTGGAATTGTTTGAATCAGTGTATTGCTTACATGCCATTCTTTCAGATAGGTATGATCTTTCAGAGACTCTGGGAATTCCTGTAAATTAAATAAAATTGTATAAATAGAAATGAAGATAGAATTTTGTTCAACCATGTTTCTAAATAGGATGGAAAGAGCTTTTATGGCCAAACCTCAACACTTCGCCTTACTTGTCTTGATGTAGAGCAGCAGTTTGCTAAATCCTCACAGGACCTGATTTCATTTGAAGCACTGCAGTTGTCTGTGAGCATATAGTCTTTTTTTTTTTTTACTGCTGATGCAATCATTTTGCTCTAAAATTGATATCTATCTGAAGCACTCACATGCTTGGTCTTCCTCATATTATCTCCTCTTCCCAGCTTGAGGATTTTTCTAAAGCACATTTTTGTGCTTTAATTCACATATCAAGATACAGTCAAATGCATCACAAGAACAGAAAAGCAGGTGTATGGGGAATATCTAAGTGGCTTTTGCCACCAAAACAAAAATTTGTGTGCCAAGATGAAACATGGTCAAAGGAACAAAAGTGTTTCAGATATAATATGTACATATTGCTTTTGGAAAGTTGTATTTAAAATCAGTGAAAAAAAATCCAAAGTCATTTCAGCAGTTTGTGGTATTTTGCTTTTTTTTTTTTTTTCTTTTAAGAAGAATAAAAATATTCAGCATTTATATCAGTCCATAATTGCATTTAGTTCTTATTTTAGTCATACAAAATATCTTTTCTTTAAAATTTCTAGGATTATTTCAAATACACAGAAATTAAGCTTGCTTATGAGTACTTTTCATGCAATATTTTACTGGTCCAGAATCTCCTGTCTATTACAATTACACAAACCAAGGTTTTTAAAGCCCTTAATTCTTAAAAAAAAAAAAAAAAAAAAAAAAAAAAAAAAAAAGTTTTATTTAACATTTATTTAACTTATTATTCGGATGTACATATCTTTGAATTATGTCACCAAATTGATTAAACTTGGATCAGATAAAAATCAATTCATAGAACTGATGGTTAGATCATTTAAACTCAGCTTTGTAAACCAGCACATAATTTACCAGTTTATATCTGGAATAAATAATTTGAATGAGATGCTATTCCTGACTTTATTACATTAGAAGAGAAGTAGTAGTTACAGTCTTTAATTATTTTATATCTTACAATATTGTTTGCTGTGTATGAAGAATTCTACAAGGTTTATTTTCTTCTAAGACTCATAGATCCCCCAAGACATTAAGTAGAGTGATACACTTCAAATTTTTCATTTGCTTTGTTTTTTAACTCTGGATTTGGGAGACTGCTCCTTAACTTGTATCTAAATTAAAACTTCTAATTAATCAAAGCTATACTTGACTGTTGATCACAATTTGCTTTTAGTTTAGTTATTTCTATCTTAAATGTCAGTGCTTTTCAAATTTACACATGCAGACATGTAGTCTAAACATGCAGTTCTGCCTTACTACCTTTCCTTTGATGTTTGATATGGATTATTTCATTTCTTTCTTCATTTACCCACTACATGTAATTTCATTACGATCCATCCTCTATATATATCTGTTTCTGGCAGCTAAAATAAAATGCCTGAAATGCCTTAAGGCTAGTAATGAGAAATCTCTCCATCTTTCTGGTGTGAGTTACTACATCACACCAGTCTGCACATTTTTTTCTGCAGCAAAATAAAACAAATAAATAAATACCAACAGTAAATTTAGTTAGTATTGTTTTTCCCACCTCCACAGAACTGAAAATGCATCACATAGGAAATAGTATTTATCTGGAATATCACAGATGCTACTGTAAGCAAGAACACCAGTTCATTAAGAAAGTAAATGCACAACATTAATACAAGACAGAAAAACATCTCTGTGAAACAGACATGATTTGCAACTCTACATTTCTACTGTTATGCCATAGTCCAGGTTTGTCTTGGTTTATTCCACTGGTGTACGATTTTTTTTCCCTTGTTATCAAAACAAAATCTCTTCAGCTCCTAACTGTCAGATGCATCATGGAGCGATGGGGAACACTTGCTCTTGTGAAGCAAATAAATGTGTTCTCCCGGAATGAAGGGGGTATCCCGCAGATTTCTTAATACATTTGAAAGACATTAAAAAAAAGAAATCACTCTCAAATAAAAATTAAACTGCCCAGCTTCTTCATGACTTCAGAAAAAAATTACAGCCAAAATATTTTAAAGTTGATGATTAATAAAAAAAATGCTTAAAGAAAAAACATTATATCATTATTACTCATTGTTTAAATAGTGTCAGGATATTCTTGTGCAACTATTAACATAAACTCAGGCATAGCACTCAAGGAATGGAACTGGATCCCATTATTCTACTAGTTGTCCAGACTTATTTTCTGTCTTTAAATTATTTATTTATATAATTTTCAAGAAAGGTTTTCTTTACGGTCAGAGTGATGAAGCACTGGAACAGGCTGCGTAGAGATATTGTGAAGTATCCTTCTCTAGAGATACTCTAGAGATACTCCGCCTGGATACCCACTCACACAATCTTCTGTAGGGGATCTGTTTTAGCAGGGTCTTGAACTAGATGATCTCTAGATGTCTCTTCCAACCCTACAATTCTGTGATATTTACATTTTGCAAATGTAATTTTACAAATCCTTTTGCTATAATGTGCTTTTCTTTAGCATTCTCAATCTTACTACACATTTGACAGCGTTAATGAAGCATAAATTGATGTGATATTTTACTTCATTTACAAATTAGATAGGTTGAGCACTGCAATTTGCAGTTTTATGTCTGCTTTACTCTCTAATTTCACTGTACTCTTTTGTAGTCCTCTGTTGCCATGCTAAAGCTGGCAGCCTACTGATAAATTACTCCTCTAAGACTGACAGTTGGATGATATCCAGGATTTCATTTTAACAGCAAAACAATGTCTACAAGTACTTTCATTTGGAAAAAAAGAAAAACGGTGTTAAAAGAAAATAAAAAGCAAATGTAATAACATTGCTGATTTTACTGCTTCCAAATAAGAGAGAATTTACCTGCTAGATATGAGTCTGAATTAAAACCGTGATTGAATTTTTCAGCTCTGAAAAGTTTACTTTCCTTTTCTATTTCTAGCCCTGTCATCTGACCTATCATTGACCAAAACAAAACTTTGAGTGCAGATCTGTCTCATTTCTTAGCATCTTCGGATCTTTGGACCAAAAACTGGATTAGGCATTTTGTAAAATCAAGAGGGAAATTTTCTCTGGAATTGAGAAAACGGAGACATTTTGTCTGTCCATTCTGTGCATTGATTCTACTCAATCTCTATGGTAAATACATCACTGTCACTAATAGCTGAAAGTAACCAGTGGAAATTATCTGTTCCCAGTGAAAAGAGAGTGCAAGTCAGATGATAACACTGGCAGAAAAAGTATAAATGAAAGAATTAATCTGCTGCCATTTTGTGAGAAGAAATCATATGAGGAAGGCCACAATTGACTAGTAAAGAATTTTCAATCACTCAATCATCTGTTTTTTGCACGTATTTTAGTTGTTTAAATCTATTGGATCCAGATTATCTTTTGAGGAAAAGCAGAATAGCCAAGCGCAGTTCTGCTCTGTATTTGAATGAATATCTAATTTATTTGCCAACACGAAGATAAAAAATTCAAAAAATTGCTTTTCCTGAGCATTTTCTGAAAATGATTTTAAATTTATTTATCCACTAATGAATAAATATTCATTAGTTAGGAGCAGAAAGCAAACACTCAGATGGGAAATAATAGAGTCAAATTCATTGAAAAATTCATGAATATTCACGGCGTTATTTTCTAGTTTTCATTCAGCTATAGTGGCAGTGCTGTTTTTCTGAAGAAATAGTTTAATTCAGTAGATATATGCTTACACACAAAGGATCTCAATTTAGTGTTTCATTAACTCTCCATTGTTTTCTCCTATGCAAATAATTAAAACGTACAGTTCAAGAGTCCAAAATCCCTAAAGAGCTCCTCTCTATGGTGGATTTGCCTGAAAAACTGTTAGAAAAATAAGAAATGTTTCTGAAACATACTTTTGCAATCTTGAGTTACTTGTAGAACAGTATACTTTTCTCATAATGACATGTCTCGAGGCTGTTGTAAGCACAACAGGAAAGAGAAGAGAAAAGCCTATCTGACTTCATTCATAGTATTGAATTATAGGACAAGCCTGTTTATTATTTTAAAATCTTTTCTTTGTTACTTTCTTGTATCAGCACTTAAATATAAGTACTAATTAATCACTGCCCCCATCTTGCCAAGGTACACACAGGGATGTAGACACTTGAGACATAAACATTAGGTTGGTATACTGAAAGGAAGCTAAGGGTCATTGAACCTTATGGGTGCTGTCACAGAGACTCTTCAAGGTGGAGCTGTGACAAAGGTAAAGCTATTTTATTACTGTAGTTATCAACCACAATTCCTAGAGAAAATCTACCCAGTCTGAAGAGGCAAAGCCAAACTAATAGTCAGTTTACTCTAAGATTCAGAGAGACTCACTGGGTCTAAATCACACAGCGGTAAAGGTTTGATATTGGTATTGCTTATACCATTTTTGCTTAGAAAATTTCCAGTGCAGCCATACTCTTATAATAAAACTATATTGACCTGAGACATCAGCTTGCTCAAATTAGCCTAAAAGTGAAGCATAATTATTAAGAATTTGTTCCACAAGGAAATGTGGATCTGCATATATAGAATACATTTCTTTACAATCATATACTGTAAAATCGAGTCCTACTCTATTTATCTAAATGTCTGTGCCAACTTATTTAACTTAATATTCATTGTATGAATAATTGCCTCAGAGATGATAAAATAATTACTTTATAATTTAAATGAACAGCAGGACTTCACATAATTAAAATGCAGTATCATTTCCATGACATTTAAGGAGTGGGACATAGGTGGAAGGACAGAATTCCCTTTAAGAATTCAAGTTGTGTGATTTACTCTGAATTCCTCCTAAGCCTCTCCAAAGGAGATCCAAGACGATTTTCTTCAGACCACTCTCCAGATTATTTCAAAATATTTGTACCCATTACTGAGCTTGTACTCAACAGTGGTGAATGACTAAGCCACAGCTACACTGTATAAACCTAAAGCATGAGACAGTAAGTAGCAGCTTTGTTGTAACATTTTCACCATCCATAGGTGAAAGTAATGCCTCCTATTTATTTCCATGGAAACTACAATGGATACAAAGAGCATGATAACACAATTTGATAGAACAAATTCTCAGCTATAAAACACTGTTTTTCAACATTTTTGCCAGCAATGAACATGTGGCCTCCATGCCACACTTGGAAAAATCTGCTCCAGCAGAAGTGACCCACCATTCCACAGCTGCTATTCCAGCATTGTTGCTAGAAAAATATTTCCCCAGTCCAACTTTCATCAGCCTAAACAGATGAAAGTCAGAAGGTACTAAATCTAAACAATACAGTAGATGTGGTAGGACAGTCCTGCCAAGAATTGGCAAGGTGCTCTATGGTCTCCAGACTGATACGGGACCTGGTGTTATCATGCTGCAAAATAAAGGCCATCTTCTTCTCTGGAGCATGAGCCTTCAGTTTAGTCAGTGTGGCAATGTAGTGATCAGCATTATAGTTTGTCCAGGTTTCAGAAAATCAAGAATGATCACACCTTTCCTATTCCAAAACACAGTGCACATCACTTTATCCACTTAAATGTGCATCTTGAACTTTTTATGGAGAATCCACATTCCTGCTGTTTTGACGCTGGCTCACAGTGATAACACCGTGATTCCTCAGCAGTAGTATTATGACCCCAGAAATTGTCTCCTTCAGCCTCGTACTGGTTCAAGAGGTCCTGACAAACTTGTACACAGTGTTCTTTCTCTTCCTGAGTGAGCATTTGTGGGACCCACCTAGCACAAAATTTCAATATTCCAATGTTGCCACCAGTATTTCCATTGCACTAAAGCCAATATATAGCTCCATATAGTTTCCCGGTCATAGTCCATCAGTTTGCATGGATGACCTGATTGTGACACTTCATTTCATGGCGTACAGGTGCGCATGGCCATTCTGAACATAGCTTATCTTTTGCATTCCCTTCCGAAATATACAACCCACTGCCTCATTTTGCTACATCCACTGTTTGGTCTCCAATAATTAGCAAGCATCACTGATTGTCAGTGGATGCAATTTTTTTAATCATGAAGGAATTCAGTTCCACACCTTTGCTTCATAGACACTTCTATGTCAGACAGTACTGTGTCAGATTGCTCTTCTGCTGCCATCTGTCACACAATAACAAATGTAACGGAATACTGGTGAGAAGATTCAACCTCTAATGCAATACCACCATCTGCTTCTGATGTCATTGGCCAACACAATGAAACAGGAAGCACTACATTTGGAGTAGCCCTCATAGAAAAAAAAAAAAAAAAAAAAAAAAAAAAAAAAAAAAAAAAAAAAAAAAAA